>NC_031977.2:38463816-38600464 GCF_001858045.2 Oreochromis niloticus
TACGTATTTTAATGTCCTCAGAAATATCAAGGAAAATTGGCTCTAGAGCGCCACCTAGAAAAATGAAAAACGCGAGCCCCGATGTGGGTATGACCTACATGTATGAAACTCGGAACACATATCTAACGTTCGGAGACGCACAAAAAAAGTCTGTTATGGCCATGTCCTAAACCCAACAGGAAGTCCGCCATTTCGATGTGAATGTGACATTTTGACCCTAATTTGCCATTTCCATGCCTCGAACTTTTGCGAACTCCTCCTTGGATTTGGTCGTATAAGCTTCATATTTGGTCAGTGTCAACTACACACCTGGGCCATGTTAAATTGCGGAGCTTTTGAGTTTTCGCGATACGGTGAGGCCGTGGCGCCATGGCGAATTTTGGTGACTCGCCATGAAAATCTTATTGCCTCTAATTCCGTCATACATTCTCCGATCTGGACCAAAGAGGACACACATGATAAGGCTCCACCCCTGAACATATTTCAACTGCCACATTTGACATCAGGGAGAGCGCCACCTAGTGGTAACAGGAAATGTCATGTTTTACACTTTGGGGTACAGTATTGTGATGGGTGATATCTGCAGCCTCAAATTTCTCCAGGAAAGCCTTAAAGAGTTGGTCTTGGGTTACAGTGAAAACTGTGAGTTTTTCGCGAAAGGTGTGACCCCTGCAGCATGGCGAACATTGATGTCTCGCCATGAAGAAACAAATTAGTATAACTCAATGAAATCCATCTGATCAGTACCAGACTTTATAGGCATGATAACAGACCCGCCCTGAACAGATTGATGTGCCATTGTCAGAACACGTAGAGCGCCACCTAGTGGCAACAGGAAATGTCATGACTTTCACTTTGTTGTACTGATTTTCACAGGTTCATCATGGCCACCTCAAAAGCGGTGAATATTAACATGAGTCCTCATGATGCTTCAGTGCGAAAATTGTGACTTTAAACTGAACGGCGCACCCTGGTGGCAACGCGGTTACCATGAACAATGAAGTGGCTTTTGAGGGGTTGGAAAGTTTAAAATGTCTTGAAATTTGGCGAACACCTCCAAAGTGATGAGGGCTTTTTTGTTATGTGACATTTTCATTGAATAGTGCAAAATGGCTCCACAGCGCCCCCTACAAAATTTCAAAAACAACAGCCCCTGCTCTGTGTTTTATCTATGAGTCTGAGACCTTGCAAGCTCATAGAAGACATCAAGATGTACAAAAAAGTCTCTTGGAGCAATATCCCAAATCCAACAGGAAGTCAGCCATTTTAAAATTAAGGTGTAATTTAGCCACTTTTTCCCCTCTTTTCAGGCCTCATACTTTGACGAACTCCTCCAAGGGATTTCATCAGATTGACCCGATCTCCTGTGCATGGAATCTAAAGACCTTTGTGATGTTAAATTGCGAAGCTTTTTATGTTCAGGGAAACGGGGTGGTCATGGCGGCACGTGGAGTTTCAAACACTCGCCAAAAAGCAGTAATCTGCTGTCACTCAAAAATACAATGTCCAATCTCTCCCAAAGGTCGCAGGCATGATGAGACTCAAGCTCGGAAATGTTTGTTATGCCATTTGTCATTAATGGTTACAGCGCCACCTAGTGGACGACTATAATCACGGTTGAATTAGATGAAATGTTAGCTGGTGGTTAAATGCATAAATTCCATCAATGTGACATCAGATCGGACGTGCTGGTTTTAGGTGTTGGGCGTGGCTCGACACGCAGGGGTGCGAGGGCCCTCATAACGCTGCTTGCAGCTTTAATTATTATTATTATTATTATTATTACAACATTAATTTTTTAAATTGTGGCTGTTGAGGTGGACACTTCACTTTGCATTGTTAAAGGAAAACACTTCATTGGCGTTGTGTTACTGGACTGACCCTAAGCAATCATTGCAAATACCAACTTTGCTATCCATTTTAGACACTAAAAGAAAAGCACTCCACAGACCTTACTAGCATCACATATGCGTAACTCAAGTGTCATCTTATCAACATGTTATGTGGTCTTCAATGTTTTTTTTCTATTTCTGGCAGATACAGACATTTAATTTAAGTCTTGATGTTGCATCTGTCTACATACTGTTAGTTACTAACCCTAATGACCTGTTGTGTTTTATTTTGGACTGGGTTTACACAAATGCTCACTGAATGTGTTGGCAATAAAAGAAATTTAAAAAAAAAAGTTGGATGTACTTAATTCATTTGTGTGGAACCTGTTGACAAAATAGATTTATGTAAAACTAATTAGTAAAGCACAAGGTGGCTGAAAATATAATATTTGAATTAATCTAACTTAAATTTAACATTTACTGCCACAAATATTAGAAATGTGTTGAAGTAACTAATCTAAACTATCTAACCTGTAAATATATCATTTATGTTCATACAACATAATTTGATTTAGGTCTTAAATATCTCTTGTTAATCTTAAGTAGTTTTTTAAAATTAGATGAACTAAAGATTTTTGCTTTAAACTAACACAATGCAATTTCGTGGAACCTGTTGACAAAATAATTTTAATTAAAGTCAACGTTTCATTTTTTTGAGTGTGCGCTGTAAAATCTAATATTGTGTATAATTAAAAATATTAAGTAAGCTGAACTCAATTTTTATCAGTTTGTTATTAGAACTCAGTTTAAATAAGTTACCAGTACTTTTTATGCAAAAACGCTGATCAACTCAATTTATTTGAGTTGTCTTAACTTAGAACTAAGTAAGCTGGAAGTTTGCTTCTCAGTGCGGAAGGATGAAACGATGTGGTTTGAAAATGCCACGTCACTACCGTCCTCCTCCCTCGCACAGATCAGTCCGGATGTTCGTGGTGCATTTTTTATGAGCAAACCTTGAGAAGCTTCAGCTCAAGATATTATTGTTGTCATTGCTGTGGATCTTTACCTGATACACTGACTTGGTGAGTAAATGTTTAGTCTTATTCAAACTGATTTGTGGCGTCTCTTAGTTTAGCACCAGGTTTTTAATCTTGCTAGCTAGTTAGTGTTAGCCTAGCGTTGCTGCTGCGCTGGGCTCATGTTACTTAAAAATTAACACCACAGCCTTAAAACCTTATGAAACCATGTTTGTGAAATTTCTGTTGATTGTTTGAAATAAAAAAGTGAGATAAGAGCCCAGACAAAATTCTCGGGAGGTGCAGCCGTTAGGGTGGGGTAGGTGTGGGGGTATTTTCAATCCATAGCCATAACTAACTAACTAAATAACTAACTAACTATATATATCATGTTTAACCTGAGTAGTAAAAGACCACAGGGGGTTGATGACTTCACTGAGAAGGCTCGTCTAGCACAGCACAAGAAGTCTAAGACCAGGCAACAAAGGAAGTTTGACTTACTTGTTGTACGTCGGAAACCACCGCAAAATACGGAGAGTGTCCTCAGCGGCCAGAAAAGAGAAGGATGCGACATGGAGGATGTGGACAAGTGGGTGAAGAATTGTCTGACAGACAGCTCACCCAAACAGAGAAAAACATCCTTGCTAAAGGGTTGAATTTTGCCGTCACACCGAGACAAATCCCTCTAGTGGAGCTGATCACAGCCACAGAAACAGCAATTCGAACAACAATATTGCAGAATGGAAGCAGAGCAACTACGGACGAAAGTTTCGGCCTGTCTCAGCAATGCTAAGCCCCCAGCATCCAACATCACCATGGAGGAGAGGAAGGCACTCACATCACTTAGTGATGACAACAACATTATCATCCTTCCGGCAGACAAGGGTAGGTGCACAGTATTGCTTAACCAGAAAGACTATCATGAGAAGATTTTGTCACTACTCAGTGATGAAAATACTTATGAGCCCTGAAACGAGACCCCAGGAAGTGGTTACAGGAAGAGGGTGATTGACTGTCTGAGCAGTTAGAACAAGACAAGGCTATCGACCGGACCTCATACCACAGGCTGTACCCAGGGGAGTCTACACCAAGTCTGTATGGTTTACCGAAAATACATAAGCAGGGTGCACCTTTAAGACCAATTGTCTGCATGATCAACTCGGTCACCTATAACATCTCCAAGTTTCTGGCTTCGATTCTCAACCCGCTGGTGGCAGCTCTGAACACCACATCCAGAACACCCGGATTTTGTTGAGAAGGTAGAGATGTCATTATGGAGGCAGATGAAACCATGGTCTCGTACGATGTTACATCTCTCTTCACTTGCATCCCAGTCACGGAAGCGTTGGAGGTAGTCCGTAAGAGATTACACCAACCTCAGCAACAGGACCACTCTCAGCACGACCAAGTGTGTTTGCTTTTGGAACTGTGTCTTCATTCCACCTACTTCACATACAAGAGTCAGTTCTACAGGCAGAAACATGGGTGTGCCATGGCTCCCAGTTTCACCCATCGTGGCCAATTGATAACAAGTGGAAAAGAGGGCTGCACCTCCCGAAGG
Organism: Oreochromis niloticus; assembly: GCF_001858045.2. Lineage (NCBI taxonomy): Eukaryota > Metazoa > Chordata > Actinopteri > Cichliformes > Cichlidae > Oreochromis > Oreochromis niloticus. Next base: position 38,468,226 of record NC_031977.2, read on the forward strand.
CATTAACTCGGTGGACCAATACATCAAATTCACCAGGGAGGATATGAAAAGTGGCAGGTTAGCCTTCTTAGACTGTGAGATTTCCATCAGTAATGGGGGACATCTAAAAGCTGATGTGTACCGTAAACCTACACATACGGATCAGTATCTAAGGTTTGACTCTCATCATCTACTGGAGCACAAACTGGGTGTCATCAGGACGCTACAACACAGAGCGAACACCATCCTCACTGACACAGCGGCCAGGGAGGCAGAAGAACAGCACATCAAGAAGGCCCTGAGTAAATGTGGTTATCCCAGCTGGACTTTTGTCAAAGCTGGGAAGGCACCTAAAGAAAGCTCCAGCCGATCCAGGAGAGAAGGACAACCACTGCCCAGTCGAAAACCTTAGTGATCCCATATGTGTCAGGAGTATCGGAACAGTTGAGATGCATTTTTCTAACACCGCGTCTCTGTGGCTTTTAAACCCCAAAATACGCTGTGGCAAAAACTGGTCCACCCCAAGGATCGGGTCCCCCGACACAAACAGAGTAACATAGTGTACGCTGTTAAGTGCCAGGAGGATTGGCAGGATTTATACATCGGGGAAACCAAACAACCTCTGGCGAAGCAGATGGCACAACACAGAAGAGCAACCTCGTCAGGCCAGGACTCTGCAGTCTATTTACACCTACAGGCCAGTGGACACTCTTTCAATGATGAGGATGTACACATCCTGGACAGGGAGGAACGCTGGTTTGAGCGCGGAGTCAAGGAGGCCATTACGTGAAAAGGGAAAGACCATCTCTGAATCGAGGAGGGGCCTAAGGGTACATCTTTCGCCATCTTACAATGCTGTGATTGCAGCCATTCCCCAACTCTCTGTGAATGGTACTCATGGCCATTGATCAGTGTTCTTTGATCAGTGGGTTTGGTCAGTGATTGTTGATCAATGGTCATGGGAATTTGCATAATTATGATTAAGGAACTGATCTCACAGCCCATTGTTCCTTCAGTGGGCTGGTTCAGTCATTATGCAAATGTACTGTTTATAAGATGAAACCTGCAGTCAGCTGAGACTGAAGAAGTCACTTGGATGAGTGACGAAACGTTTCTCCCACAAAACGCTACGTCCAGATGAACAGATTCAACTTTTGGAGATCTTAAAAGGTTATTTTGTAACCCAGAAAGGGTAGTCTGGGAAAAGGAGGATCGCGGTTGTCCGAGCCTGTGCGTACTTGTGTGTACTTGTAAACGCGGCAATGGTGGAAGAGCGCGGCTAAAAAACTTTTAAATATTACTTTTTCTGGGTCACAAAATAAACTTTTAAGATATTTTCAGGCGAGAATGTACTTGTGTAAAGTTCAAGTATCTGCTCGATTTATCAAGACATCACACATTTGCAAAAATGCTCCCACGTTTTCAGAGACGCCTACTTTTTTTAATGCTTTGTGGCAGCTTTTGAACATGTGTGGCATCTATTAATGTCAAATCTAGCCTTTCTTTAACAACATAAGCAAACTGCTTTTTAATTTAACCGACTTTTCTGTTTAATTACATTTTAAATAATAATAATAATAACAATAGTATTTATTTTGTTAAAAATGTGTTTAAAAACAAGTTTTATTGTGAAAGCTATAATCCAGATTAGTGGTCTGTTAAATGGTTAAAATCTAATTTGGCTTTATACTTGAGAATAAAGTAATATAGCTTGTCCTTCTAAAGAACTAAGTTAAATTCCACAGTTGAATCATAAGAAACATTATGTTACATATAAACCCTGCCATATGTTAGATCTGGTCATTTTGCTTATTAGAAACTTTATATATTGGAAGTTAACTTTTAACAAGCATGTAATGATTATATATAAATTAGGTGGTCTTTTTTTAAACACATATCTCTTCAGGCCTAAACTGACAGTGCCAATACCACACATTCAGACACAGTAGTAGATGGTGTTTTTAATACTATATGTGTTAGTCTAATTTGGTTGTATGGGGTCTACATTGACCTTCTGTGTTGTAAGTTATAATGATTGCACAGCCATTAAGGATCAAATCAGTTTCTGAAAAATGTTCTGTTTTTACTCCCTCTGCTTGCTTCTTACTGTCTTTGAGGCTCGGGACCAGCACTCCTGCTGTTGGACAGAAAGACATCAGTAAGTATTTTGGTTTTCCAATATATTAGCAACTGTCAGTGACATTTATATTAATCAGGCTGAACTTTAATCATACTTTAGATCAGCCTGTTTTACTTATTGTTTTATTTGTGCTTTGGTTTGGGGAAGTTGTTTCTTTACTGATCTTTTCCTGTCTTCTGTTATTAGACTTGAGATATGACTGCACTATGCTGTTGCTGGTGACCACAGTTAATTCTACAAGACATGCTGTGTAAAGTAAACAAACAACAACAGTTTGGTCTGCATTTCTTGAAAGATCACATCCCCCAAACTTAGTTTAGAGGGTCTGATAGGTTTGTAGCATAAACCTATTCGCTGGAACGTTCAAGACAATTTACTACACAGCAAAAACAAGACACAAGTAGGCAAAGTTCTTTATGTTTCTCATGCACAGGAGAGAACTGGACAAACGCCGTTCCTTCGCTTGACCCCAGTTGCTCTTGTCCGCTCCCTCGTAACACTGCTCTTTTATTGAGGTCACATTAATGTGCAAAGGTTCATTAACATATGACGTCTACATACACACAAAGAGTACCTTGCCTGTGCGTTGTGTAAGCATGTGTGTGTGTGTGTGTGTGTGTGTGTGTGTGTGTGTGTGTGTGGGGTCAGAGTGTGACCGCATACACGACTTCCCTAAACCTGCTGGTCTGAAGTCCAGCAGTTCATCCAAACAAAAGGCACTTAGACTAAAACAGACATAGATACGTTTATCCTACCATGAAACAATAAGAGAAGGTACGACCTCTCCCATGCTCCCAGGATGTGGGTGTGAATGCCAGAACACTTTGGAATGCACACAAAGTCTTTGCAGACTACCAAGGATCAACCCTCTACCAACATGACATTGATTATACAACTCTAAGCATATATGAGTAGATATTTCTAAGCATAAATGACAATCAACAATACAAATCTAACAGGGTCTACACTGTATATAGTGAAGTCTGCAAGTTTTTGAACAGTGAAATTTGTTTTGTGCCCAAATCATTTTGCAGATCATTAGAATGAAAGTTATTGGCCATGTTTGCATAGCCCTTTTTAAAATGATGCTTTCATGACATTATTGTATGTTGGGTGGAGGTCAGGGCTATCCAGACTGACAAGTGGGATGTTGAATGTCACCTCTCCGGTGGGGAGGGAGCCTGAGATTGTCTAAATTGGAGTCTGTTCTATAGCAAATGCAGAAAAAAAATGTTTTAAGAAAGCAATTAAGTTCATGTTCCAAAAAATATGATTGTTTGCTTGCAGGACACCAGGAGAGACAAGTCCTCCGTCACAGATGGTGTGGTCAGTGAAGATGGTCGCCTGCAGGTTCAAGCTCATTGCATCTCCAACCCACATCCACTGCTACTGTACTTTACGGTGTGTTCACACCGAACGCGATAAACGCCACCAAAACACGCCAGACGCCCCTAGCTTGACGCGTGCAAATTTGCACCTCGACGCGTGTCCAACGTGAATTATTCGTGCGCGTTGTTAGGGTTCAATGTTGAGAGAAGAATCCATAAATAACCACAGATCCAGGCGTGTGCAATTTAGACGGCATTTTAATGAACACATGTGTGAGTTCAACAACCCAATCAGTGTTGAACTGTCTTTTTCATATTCAGACAACTGTTTTATGGGGTTAAGATAGTACAGCCCCCTTTTCTGTTACTAGGCAGAAATACGTCACTCCAAAACCACAATGACTTTTAACATAGAACATCATCTTCGTGTCGACGGCTGATGCTTCCTGTCAGCCCGCCTTCGCTGTCGCTTTATCTGTTGCACTTCCTCTAAGTACGTCGGCACAATTCTGCCTTTGCAGCAAAAACACATCTTCACTTCTGCCCTACCAAAATAGATCTACCATGGTGTGTATGTGTGTGTGCGTACACGTGCGAGGGCGCGTGCATGCTGTGTACTGCGTACGTGTCATGACCTCTCACTATTTGTCTGTCTGTACGTGCAGAGTTTGCATCTGCTTTCTGAACCTTAGTTGACCTCAACTTAAGCAACCAACCAGGCTAAGGCCATCCTGTGTGTAATGATCTTGACTTATATGTAAAATATATAACAACTGTTTCAGTCTACCACAACTACTTAAGGCTTAATCCGCAATAAATGCATAATAAACACCCTGCTCTTAACTTGCACTCACTCTGCTTTCGGTTTCACTTCTGCAAAACCTGCAACTTCAAAAGCCATATAACTTCCTGTCTTCTTTTAGCACAGAGTTACTCTTTCACCCTGCAGTCTGCATAAACATTAAAATTGTACATTCCAAAGCACTTCGGGTTATAGATTCAACTCAACAGTTTAAAGTGGTTCTTACTGGACCTGTAATAAAGACTAATATGATACCAATATGTTTGAACATCTGAATGCATCTAGGAAAGCAACATCACTATTAACACTGAAACGGTAATGATGATTATCAAAATAGCAGCAAATAATAGCAGGAAAATATTTCTATTCCCCACAGCGTGAAGCAGAAATGTGGGAGGAAGTTGTGCCAGACGGTATGTTTGCAAGATGGCAGCTGTTGAGCCAGCATTTGAAGAGAGAGTCTCCCTTCTCTATTTACTGTGGAGAGCAGAGCAGCGGCGTAAAGGACGTCCTCGCCGTACCTGGGTCCATCAGGTCCTCCAGAAGCATGAGCAGTTTGGTGAGTTTCACCATTTGCACCAGGAGCTGCGTCTGGATGACGGCCGCTTTCAGCGGTACCACCCTTTTTCTCTCGCCCAGTTTGAGTAGCTGCTGTCCCGCGTCGGTCCAAGCATTGCCCGCCTAGACACCAACTACAGGCGCTCAAGCCCATCTGCAGAGCGCCTGTTCATCTCTTCTCTTGCTCTCGGCGAAGGCGGTCGCACTTTTCTCCTCTCCTCCTCTCCCTTAGCTCCCCTGCTTAGCCTCTTGTGTCCTTGTCTAGTCTCGTGTTTTTTGTATTACTTTTCCCTGGAACACTCTCTCACAGTCTGTTCTCTAAAACCTAAAAGAGGAATTATGGATTTGATCAACTGGTCCCTGAATGCAATTGACACCCTTTTCTCAACGAGAAGTCTGGGCTCGGGTGAGCCTGACTGCTGAAGATATCTACCTATTTGGAACCATGATAACAGGGTTCTTACTGATCGGAGCTGGCTTGGCCCTGGCTTATCGAAGAATTAAGGAAGCGGAACCGGCTGTTCAAACCCCCACAAGACCTCTGAGTGCAAACTGGATTACATCTGGAGGGGCTCGCTCGGAATAACACCTCTGAGCGCAAATTGGATCACATCTTGGGAAGCTCACTGCGGTCGTGAGTTCTCAGAATCGGCTCTTTGAGCACAAGAATGACAACATCACGGAGCGTAAGTTTGATAACATCATGGAGAAGCTTGCGGCTCTCCAATGGGAAATTGAGAGACCAGTGTTGGACTGTTAGAACAGCTTTGAAATTCTCATGAGTTGTTCGCACTAAAGTAAAAACCACCATCACTTCATGCGGATACCCCCTTTGGCACCAGCTGTGGTCTCAAGGCTGGAGCTGAACAACAACACCCTGATAACGACTGTGTTGAGACTGTTCTTCCCTTTCTATGCAAGGCCACCTGGGTTGGCTGGAAGACTGTTTACTTAGCCTGGCAGGGCGAAGGACACTGTCTCAGCTGAACTCTGGACACATACACACACACACACACACACAGACATATATACACATGCAGATGTACACTCATCCCCCTCCCCCTCCAAACGCCTTCGACGCTTATTCCCTTCCGATGCTGACGGTGGATCATGGAGACCAGCGCATAGGCTGCAGGCCCGGATGTACTGTGTACATTGGCTGTCTCTCACCCTTTACCCACCCCTGTTGCTTGTCATGTGTTTCTTTGGTGTATTAAGAGTTTTTTCATGTGCTATGTGCAGAGGTGTTTATTTCTGTTCTCAAACTGATCTCCCTGTTGGAGCTCAGTCTGGGGGGAGTTATTTTTTCTCCTTATCTTTCCTCATGTTGTGCTTTTCCATGTTATACCCCTCTGACCTGTCTTCCCCATGTGATGTTTGTATAATGTATGTATGGTTGGAAGGGTAAGATGGCGCTGGCACGGCTGGCAGCCTTAACCCAATTTCCCTCGGGATGAATAAAGTATGATCAATCAAGCAATCCATCTGCCTGAGGTTAGTAAAAGTGTTTAATACGGTAGTCCTTAATTGATACCTGTGCTAATATATGCTAAACTATCGTTTATACACTGCTAACATGGCTATGGTATGCTATCAGTAAATGCCGTCAGTGTTTACTGAAAGCAAACTGTGGTATGGAGACGACTGTTTATAATATTTCTAGTGATACTCAAAAGGTCTCATCAAGTCCTGATTTAATTCGATTTATGCTGTTATCAGTGTTAGCAATGATAGCATGGCTGTGGTGTCATATCAATGGATGCTCTCGGTGTCTGCTGTGGTATGAGGACCACTGTGGGTTAATCTTTGTAGTGATACTCACTCCTTTTTTTTCTCTAGACCTGGTTTAATTCTGGTATAGTTGAATATTTGTATATAATCCCCGCAGCTGTCAGACTCTATAACAGGGGTCAGCAGCCTTTCTTAAAACTGAGAGCTACATAAAATTGTGAACAGTTTGGTTCATCTTTAGTTATATGATAATAACAATTCTATCTTGATATGTTGTCTTATCACAGGTTAATTTTTCAAAACAGGCCTGGGTCGTGTAGCAGCCAACAACTCCCCCAGAGAGGCTGTCCTGGTGAGGGAGAAGTTCATGGCCCACTTCTCGGTGTTAGGGAGCAGCGTCTCGGCAGCCAAAAGAAAAGCTCATTTGAAGTCCCAGTGACTTCCCCACAACGGCGCTGAGCCACCCACAAACCTCTAAAGAGTGTTCCTGCCTTTTTTTTAAATATTCTTACTAAATGGAGCTCTACTCCAAAATAAACTAACCTCTCTTTATTCTCTTAAATAATTGGTCTTCACTATGTTCCTATATATTAGTATATTTTTTCATTAGTATAATATGAAATAAATTCTACATGTGTCAAGTTGTGTACCAATATTTGCTGTGTAGTAGAACTGAGACATGAGTCATTACAAAAATGTATTTCAAATAATATTAAAATTCTCAAACATAAATATATAAAATGTAACTATTTACAGAGAGACAGGAACAAAAAGGACCCAGCTTAAAGTGGAAGAGCCTCAGGGAGAAGGAGGAGAAAAATAACAACATTGTTTCTGCCCTGGAGAGCTGCTGCCTCAGCAGAAAACTACTGATTGCTCGGGTCCAATGTTTCCAAATTTAACACAGCTGTGCTGTTTTCAAAAACTAATTTATAAATTTGAAATTTCACTAATACTCTCATCTGAGGCAGCATGCTCTCCAGAGCAGGAACAAGGCTGAGGAGGAAATGCTCCGTTGGAGACTAGCGTGGCCTTTAAAGGGACTCCAGGATGGCCAGCTCCACCGCCGATGGACCGTCCTGGGACCCGTCCCTCGTCCGCCTGAGAGCTGTCCTCCTCTGTGGGCCTGTAAAACAGCACAAAACAACACAAAGAAATGAGAAGGCTGCTACTAGATTTTCATTTTCAACACTGAAAAAAAAAACCAGGATATAAACAGATTGGTTGTAGATATTTAGTAAAGGTAATCACAAGGGAATCCAACCGAGTAAAAAGTTATCAGTGCTTGCTGTACATACCTGTGGGTGCAGCAGCAGGAGCTCAGGGATTGCGGAGCCAGGAGAAGCAACAGGGGATGCTCTGCTGCAGAATCAGTTGGTTCTGTCAAGACAATATTAAATGTTAACAGGTTGAATACAATAGTCATAGAGAAAGTATATACAGTGGTCCCTCATTTATTGCAGGAGTTCTCAGAATAACTAGCCCCTCGCCACGCACTTTATACACTTTTTTCCCCACACACATGAACATTACTCACAGTTCTCACAAGTTGATTCTCAAAGTGCAAACCTTTGTAGATTGCAAAACGTAAAAGTATTATTATGCTGCGTTTTGTCTTCATCTGAGAGCCACTTTTGTGCGCCTTTTTCCCTCGCAGTGCAGGTGTGTATTTCCGAATGAGGGTCATAGTTATGGGTGTTTTGTGCTGTGTTTTACTATTGGACGTGATGGTTGGCCTGTATTTGTAAAGCACTTTACTAGTCCCTAAGGACCTTTACACAGCCTCAATTCTGTCAGTCTACCCCAGGGCAGCTGTGGCTACAACTGTAGCTGCCTCCACCAGTGTGTGAATATTAGAGTGAATGAATAGTGGAATTGTAAAGCGCTTTGGGTGCCTTGAAAAGCGCTATATAAATCCAGTCCATTATTATTATTATTATTATCCACCCATTCACACACTGGTGATGGCAGCTACATTGTAGCCACAGCCACCCTGGGGCACACTGACAGAGGCGAAATCTGCGAAAAAGCGAGGCAGTGAAGGATGAACAGCGGGACCACTGTGTCCCGTTTATTAATAAACAAAAATATATATTCCTATATGACAACATGCATAAGAGCAAAAAGGTATTTGTACATCAGTGGGAAAATAGTGGTCGCTTGCTAGCTTTTGTGCGCCTTCCCCGGGTCAGTCAAAAAATTCAAAAGAGAAATGAATGAACTTACCAGGTTGCCCGATCTCTTCACATTTCTTCCTCCAAGCTCGGTCCTTTATATTCCTGTCTCGGTACAGAAAGCAGCTGGTGTCGTACAGCTCCGGGTTGTTAGCTACGGCGTTGATTAGCCTTTCCTCCATATTGTGGGGGGGCACTGCCCCTTCCTCCAGGGCATGAAGCAGGTATGGAGAAACAAGCCATCCTTAAAATATTACAACATTCCAGCTCCGGTGTTGGAATGAAAAACAAATGTGTTGTTTACATTAGAGACTGCACTTGTGACAGAACAATAAATATTTTATTTTGATTATATAAGTAATGTAAGTACAAAACAAACTTGGTAGGCCTAAACTTATTTTCAGAATAATTACATCTGAGACTTTGTTTCATTGTAAGATTATAATTGTTTGTTGTTCAGCAGAACAGTGTCCAATATGTTGGCTGTTATACTTTGTTGTGTTTGAAAATAAAAGTTGGGCTGATTTTCACATCATTACAAAAAGTGTTGTTAATTATTTTTAATCATATTCAGGTTACCACAAATTGTTTTTTTCATTTAGTTGAACTTGAAATGTTTGTCAGTAGGTAAACAATTAGTATTGTACAGTCAGCAATATCAAGTTATTTTTAATACTGCAGACTTGCAATGAATAAGTTGTCCTAACAGTCGTCTTAAGTCAGCTTTACTTAGTTTTTTTTAAGCAATGAGTTTGCATGTTTTTTGAGTACTGGAAACTAAATAGGTTTTTACTCTGTACTCAAAATGAGTAAGTTGCCCTAGCTTAATCATCTTAAGTAAAACTTTAATCAATTTTTTTGAGGCAACGAGTTTGCATAGTTTTTTTGAGTTCTGTGAACTGATTAGATTTTACAGTGTGTGGGAGGTGCTGCGGGAGGATGGGGTGTCTGGCCCACTGCTACGGGCCATCCGATCCCTGTACAACCGTTGCAAGAGCTTGGTTCGCATTGCCGGCAATAAGTCGGACTCATTCCCGGTGGGTGATGGGCTCCGCCAGGGCTGCCCTTTGTCACCGATTCTGTTCATAATTTTTATGGACAGGATTTCTAGGCGCAGCCAAGTGGCGGAGGGCTTTCACTTCGGTGGCCTCGGAATCTCATCTCTGCTTTTTGCGGATGATGTGGTTCTGTTGGCTTCATCAGGTGAAGGCCTCCAACTCACACTGCAACGGTTCGCAGCCGAGTGTGAAGCAGCGGGAATGAGGATCAGCACCTCCAAATCTGAGGCCATGGTTCTCAGCCGGAAAAGGGTGGAGTGCCCACTCCGGGTCGGGGATGAGTTCCTGCCCCAAGTGGAGGAGTTCAAGTATCTCGGGGTCTTGTTCGCGAGTGATGGGAGAAGGGAGCCGGAGATTGACAGACAGATTGGTGCTGCGGCCGCAGTGATGCGAACGCTGCACCGGTCCGTCGTGGTGAAGAGAGTGCTGAGTGTAAAAGCGAAGTTCTCAATTTACCGGTCGATCTACGTCCCTACCCTCACCTATGGCCACGAGCTGTGGGTAGTGACCGAAAGAACGAGATCGCGGATACAAGCGGCAGAAACGAGCTTCCTCCGAAGGGTGGCTGGCCTCTCCCTTAGAGATAGGGTGAGAAGTTCGGCCATCCGGGAGGGGCTCAGAGTAGAGCCGCTGCTGCTCCACATCGAAAGGAGCCAGTTGAGGTGGTTCGGGCATCTGACAAGGATGCCTCCTGGGTGAGGTGTTCCGGGCATGTCCCACCGGGAGGAGGCCCCGGGGCAGACCCAGGACACGCTGGAGAGATTATATCTCTCGGCTGGCCTGGGAACGCCTTGGTGTTCTCCCGGATAAGCTGGAGAAGGTGGCTGGGGAGAGGGAGGTCTGGGCTTCTCTGCTTGGGCTGCTGCCCCCGCGACCCGGCCTCGGATAAAGCGGATGAAGATGGATGGATGGATGGCATCCCACAGATGTAATATTATCTACAGCTACTTTTAGTACCATTGATGTTAAGTTAGACTCTTTTTCTCCAATTGATCTTTCTGAGTTAACTTCAATAATTACTTCCTCCAAACCATCAACGTGTCTTTTAGACCCCATTCCTACAAAACTGCTCAAAGAAGTCCTGCCATTAATTAATTCTTCGATCTTAAATATGATCAACCTATCTCTAATAATCGGCTATGTACCACAGGCCTTCAAGCTGGCTGTAGCTAAACCTTTACTTAAAAAGCATCTCTAGACCCAGCTGTCTTAGCTAATTATAGGCCAATCTCCAACCTTCCTTTCATATCAAACATCCTTGAAAGAGTAGTTGTCAAACAGCTAACAGATCATCTGCAGAGGAATGGCTTATTTGAAGAGTTTCAGTCAGGTTTCAGAGCTCATCACAGCACAGAAACAGCTTTAGTGAAGGTTACAAATGATCTTCTTATGGCCTCTGACAGTGGACTCATCTCTGTGCTTGTCCTGCTAGACCTCAGTGCAGCGTTCGATACTGTTGACCATAATATCCTATTAGAGCGATTAGAACATGCTGTAGGTATTACAAGTACTGTGCTGCAGTGGTTTGTATCATATCTATCTAATAGACTCCAATTTGTACATGTAAATGGAGAGTCCTCTTCACACACTAAGGTCAATTATGGTGTTCCACAGGGTTCAGTGCTAGGACCAATTCTGTTTACATTATACATGCTTCCCTTAGGCAGCATCATTAGAAGACATAGCATAAATTTTCACTGCTATGCAGATGACACGCAGCTCTATCTGTCCATGAAGCCAGGTAACACACACCAATTAGTTAAACTGCAGGAATTCAGATCAAACTGAGGGTTATTGCACTTGACCCTGAAAATCTTAGAAATATGGTATCTAACCGGGCTTTTATTAGCATTCACAATTACTGGAGGCAACAAATGCAAAAATAGTTCTGTAAATATATTTTAAGTGGACAAAAGGGAGCTGATTGATTATAATGTAAGTGCAATAACACAGTCACAAAGATACTTGAGAAACAGGTAATTTTTTAATTTTAAATATAACCCCTTTGTAATACCTGTTCATCAAAGTCTATTTAGCAACATATGTAACGATATTACACATAAAAAAAAACACACGCAAACATTGGAAATCAGTTTTTGGCACAACACCGGCCTGTGATCGAGGCCTGGACAATTATCACCAACACAAGCTGTAGTTTGACTCGTGGGGTGTTAGCCTTCCAGTTTGGGGTGTGTGTGTGTGTGTGTGTGTGATTTCTTTTATTAAAGATTGAAGTTTCAGGTTTTTTATGATATGTAGCCAGCCTGACGCTCGGTGTTCTTTTATTCTTTTAACGTGTTATTCTGTTTTATTTCAGTGAACAGAGGACGTGCCAGTGGCCCTGGGACCTCAGGTGCTGGGTCGTTTTCACACTTCCTTTTGTACAGCACTGGGTGGGCTGTAGTCATTTTCTTTTTGTGCGATTTTCTTTTGGGTCCACGGCTGCTGGTAAGTCCAAGTTCCATGATTGTTTTATTGTACTTTTAGGACACTGTCAACTACGACGCTACATTTCTTTTTCTTAATATTTTATTTATTTATTTATTTTACTATTAATAAAACTGTATTAATATTGGAGCCAACCTGCCTCGGTGTGCATCCTTGAATCTGTGCGGCCTTTTTATTTGTTTTTATCCATTTTTCTTAAATATATATTTCCTGGGGGTGAAATTCCCCTAGGTGGCATTGTCATTGTATTACTTTTTTGTATAACCCCACCGACCACTTGGTCACATCAGTGTTGCCAACTTAGCGACTTTGTCGCTATATTTAGCAAGTTTTCAGACCCCTTAGCGACTTTTTTTCTAAAAAGCGACTCGCAACAAATCTGGCAACTTTTTCTGGTGTTATTGGAGACTTATTTATGACGACTTTTTGACGTGAAAACGCGTATCGCTCTTACTCTCAACAAGCAAAATTCTCTGTGGTGATGAGCAGAGTCATCAACACAGTGTCGTTATTCAGATACTAAAAAACTTAACTGTGTCTCTGTAAACACCTGAAATATCACAGAACGAAGCTTTGAGTCGTAGCAGCACTCAGACCTGTTTCTGAACATCGAGCAGTGAAGCAGATGGCTGAGCTGATGTGCCCGAACGCGTCTGAACACTACGCGTAGATAACATGTAGGGACTTGAAGCAGGGCAGACATTTAGAAAGTGAAAGTACAAGTATGTGGCCGCGCTGTGTGTAAATATGTCAATAAAAACAGAGCTCAATTTTCTCATAAATAAATATTTTATTCATTTATCATGTAAACTGTTGAAACTGGAAAATGCACCATCTTAAGAAAAATGTGAGCACAAACCTTGACACTCCTGGACGGCGTACCCATGTCGTTTCTCCATCACCCTGGTGGTGGACTCTGATGTAAAGGGACAAAAACGACAGCTTGTGAAATAATAAACGTCAGTGTGCGTCTAGGAGCTCAGAAATAACGTAGACACTCAGCAGCTATGTGCGGAAAAGCTCTTTTTCATTGACAGCCTTCATTTTTCAGCAGGACGATGTTAAACCACACGCAGCAGGACTTCGTAGCAGATGAGTCCAGGTGCCAGCTCCAGCCTGGAGCTGCAGCGCTGTGCTGCTGCTGGTCATGAACATTTGATCCAAGAGTTGAGCTCAGAAACTGAAAATGAGAAACTCGACATTTCAAAATTGAGCCGCCTTCTCCTCTGCAGTGGCTGATTCACCTCATCATGGGAAACAAACATTTTGTACATCCAACAACCTTTTCTGCCTCCTGGGTTCGTTGGCTCGCTGTGCTTAAAAAACATCTTCTGAGAAGATGAAGTTTTGTGGAGCTCAAAAGAGAAATCCAGTCATTTTACTCAGATTTAAAAACATTTATTGACCAAAACAACTTTAGTGTGAATCCTGTTCGTACACGACTGCTTTCTGTTCTCAAATGTAAATGAAGTACACATCTGTGTGGGGTTAAAGCTCTTTACTCAGAGTAGACGATGAGGCTGAACGGACCAATCGGGATGGAGGCCACGACTCAGGTCGAGCCCGCCCCCTGGTGGTCATTTGGTGGTATCAGATGGTTAAGCTGCAGATTAAAAAGCATGTTTGAGATAAAGTGAAGCACGACACAGAGCTGAGGCTTTAACGTCACTCATGGACACGTTTAAACACGTCAACCTGACAGGAAGCTGTTTTTCAATTTCTGGTACTTTAAAAATATTAAATATTTTCTAATATTTTTAAATATTTTAAAAATTGATGGTTGTTGTTGTTGTAATACTTCTAGAATAATTTAGTGGTTCCACGGGATAGTACAGATACATTAATTAGTACTGAATACCTTTTTTAATTTCTTGTAAGACTAATGAAATGAATCAGTGTTGTTGGTATTATGCGGTGTCCACAGTCACATGATTTGATGGATGTGCAGGTTGTGTTTGACGTGTCAGCTGTTTTATACTCAAACCTTCTATTGTAACATAATTACACACTTACAGCTGTTAAAATCCTCTGATGTACAATAAAAATGAGAAAAGTGCTTTTAAAACAAACAAACAAAACAAACACTTCTTACTTCAGAATAAAACACTATTAAAACTTAAACCTGTTTAATGTTACGACGGCCAAAGCAGCGCTGCTGGTTTCAGCCTCCTTAAAACACGAGAAGTCACATCGCAGCTTCACTTTTCATCTACAACCCTAAACGTTCATTTAAAACCAAAAACTTAGTGTTTAAAAACAAAGATTCAATTATTTAAACAGGTTACAGAGAAAAGTTCGTCCTTCTTGCTCGACAGTAAATATTTTTACAAATTGAGATCCCGTCATGGAGCAGTGACTCCATCACATTCAGCTGTTTTGGTAAATGGACTGGTTCTTATATAGCGCTTTTCTACTCTTCTGAGCACTCAAAGTGCTTTACACAACTTGTGCATTCACCCATTTGCACAAGCACATTGTTCCAAGTGCTTTCTAAGTAACATTCACACACGTTCATACAACGATGGATGCATCGGAGAGCAATTTGGGGTTAATATCTTGCCCAAGGATATTTGGCATGCAGACTAGGGGAAGCCAGGAATCAAACCACCAACCTTCCGATCAGTAGATGACCTGCTCTACCGCCTGAGCTACAGCCACCCACCGTTTTGTGCAGTAACTTTAAGAAGATGTGGAAATTTTTACTTTCAAACGCTGAAAAGCATCTTTGGGCGTCGATCTGAAACATCGACCAGCGTGTCACTGAGCCGTGTTCACTGTGATCCTCTGCTGTGGCCTGTTCTAAGCAGCCCGATATGAACCTTCAAATTTTACCCAGAATGCACTTTGTTAAGTTTCCTGCGGTGAATCAAATCGATCAAACAACGATGCTCGTCCCTGCTCCCGTGTCAGTGGGTTAACACCTCCACGTACCCGGAGAAGCTGCAGCTCTGGTGACGTTGCAGCTTTGTTACATCAGCTGAGTTTACTGTACAAATACATCAATCAGCTGATTTTCAGCGAGCACTGAAACGTGATGCTGACACTAAACTGAGCACAGACTGACGACAAACAGACGCTTCAATGTTTCAGCGTAAAGGCCGACATTTTTATTTATTCGAGCTTCCAAACAGTTCATCTCAAACATTTTACACAGTTTTGGTTTTAGTAACAGGCGTCACAGAGTCCACAAACCTGAAGCATCCACGGTTCAAACGTCTCAGCGGGAGTTCAGGCCACACCCCCGTACTGAGCGTCACAGTGGGGCGTGTCTTCTAACGAGCCACACAGGAAAATAATAAGCCATAAAAACATCGTCAGTGGTCGTTCAGCGGCTGTTTAGTCCAAAGTTCAGGAAACTCGATTCCACGACTGAAACGATCCACCGCTCGTTTATGATTGTCCTCGGTTCTGATCCGGACCTCCGACTTGTGCTGACGGGCGCAAAACGAAAAGAAGAATTAAAGAGCGGCGAAGTCCAGGATGCACAAACTGAGGAACTGAAACACGGGAGGGAGGGGGGACGAGTCCTCGCTCATTCAGAGTCACAGTGTTCACACCGACGCCTCTTCATCATCGTCCTGCTCTCGTCTCAGAGTTCGTCCGAGCTGCAGTGGATCAGCGCCATGATTAAAGCGCTCATCATGCCGACGTGCCCGCTGCGCTCAGGCCGAACACGTGCCCGTATCACGCTGGATCAGACCCGTCGGGCTGAGCTTTGTTTCCCCCTCAGACTGAAACACGTTCTTCAACAAACCCAGCGTACGAGCTGCTGTGACTCTGATCCACATCACAAAGAACAAAACGCTGAAACCAAAGACTCAAAATGATTTTTGAACTTTTTAAATCAAACGTATTAATGTTTACATGTGTGAATGTGCACAAATGACAGGAAACTGTTGCACAAAGTTAAAAACGAAACAAAGGCAGGGAAACATGGGCGCAGCTGCAGGGTCACAGTCAGGAAACCCCTTCACCTGCATTCTACCTGAACGCCACCAGAGGGCGCCAAAAATACTTTCAGTCCTACAGAAGTCTGAAGGACCAATGACCTCTGACCTCCAACCTCTGACAACGGCTCATTTTGGGTCATACTGAATAAATCATCAAGTCTGTAAATTTTGGTCACACCAGGTTTTAGGCAACAGCAGCCCCGCCCATCCTCACACCGCCCGTGAAACACCGTCAGCTGAAACACGGCGGCCCTGCCTCGCTTCTGTTCCTCGGCGACATCGATCTGTGACAGAGAAACAGCCCGCAGCACCTTGAGCATGCTGACAGAAGGGAAAGCGTGATACGGGCACGTCTGTAATGTGTTCCTCGCAGGAAGTTAAAGCTTCACGTCGCCTTTCACAGGAAAACGTTTATCGGTGCATCAGCCTGAACAAAAAGCTTCATCCAGACGCTGATCTGTGTCTGAAGAGGGAAATGAGGAGAGCTGGGGATGGGGAGGGGGGCGTGTAAACGATGTCGGGGGGGCGGGTCACCGTCTCTGCTGGCTGTAGACGGGGAAGGCCAGCGTGACGTTGAGCGAGTCGTTGTGCTGGACCAGCGACGTGTGCTGGTAGTGCAGCACCAGCTCCTTCAGTGAGCCGTACAGGTTGTAGGGCTCGGCGAAGCCGTAGCCGGTGCTCGTCTTGTTGATGACGCAGTGCTTCACCTCGCCATCCACCCTGTGAGAGAGAGAGAGAGAGAGAGAGAGAGAGAGAGAGAGAGAGAGGTGAGACTGAGGCGATAAACACTGAAGCAGGCTGATGTGCAGTAAATGGGTGAAGAAGAGGAGCAGGAGGAAGATGGAGGAGTGTTTCTTACACCACGGAGCAGGCGTAGCAGCCCGGCTTGCTGCTGTCCCGGACCAGGAAGGTGCCATCCCTCTTCCCTCGCAGCAGAGACTCCGCCTGGCTGCGGTTGATGTTTCCGAGGCGCCACAGACGCTCGTCGTGATGAGGAAGGTCCTCCTCATCCTCCACCATGCTGTACTCGCTGAGGGGGCGGAGACAGGACTGTGAGGAAGCTGCTTTACTCGAGTATTTCTACTTTCTGCTTGGATTCAGGCTGAGAGCTGCCTGAACTGTGTGTGGGGGGTGGTGCCCCCTTGTGTGACCTTTGAGGTAAATTTAACGAGGTTTCTCTCGAGAATAAAGCCGAGTCACCTCCATCTTTAGTCACATGACAGGTTTCTGTGGCTACACAGCGTAACCTGCCATCATCATTTTACAGTCACACTGAATTCTAAAGGCTGGACTTATTTGTGACCCCTCCTCCTTTGGGTGGAGCAGCTGACGGAGGCTTTGAGCACTAAAACAAACTGTTTGAACCCCTGGTGTGGTCGGTACTTACTCCTCTGTGGTTTCGTTCTTCAGGCCGAGCCACTCGTTCAGCCTTCTCTGCCGAACTCCTTTCTGAGTCAGCCACCTGTGAACACACACACACACACACACACACACACACACACACACACACACACACACACACAGTTATTAGTCTATCACACCGGGCGTCACAGCCGTGCTGCGCTCTGGGCGTCACCTACATCAGGTACTGGTCCCTGGTCTTGCGGAGCTGGATCAGGTCCGGTTTGATGCTGTTCATCTTCTTGTCGATCTCTCGGTAGTCGGCCGCCTGCTTCTTCAGGTCCACCTCCAGGTGGCGCTTGCTGTCCACGATCTCGCTGATGCGGGACTTGAGCTTGTCGTAGTTCTCCATGATCCTGCGGAGACGCAGCGGGAGTTCACTCTCACGTGACAAACACGCCGCTGCACGGCGAGCGCGCCGACTCATCATCCTGTAACGTTTGTTTCTATCGGGTTTGTCGTTTCGATATAAAAACATAATTCAGATCAAACTCTGAGCTGAAGCTCGTTTCTGACTCCAAACTTCGTTTACCAGCAGATGGCTTTCTTCCTACAGTCTCTGCTGCCATGGCAACCAGGCTTCCTTTTAGTGTGTGTGCTTTTCCCCTCAACGAGCTCTGTCACAGTTGCCATGGTAGCGGCTTACCTCTGGATCTCCTTGTCGTTTCCCTCCCGGCGAAACTTCTCGATGTACTCTTTGCTGAAGCGCTCCTGAGTCTGACACTGCTCCTCGAAGATCTTTATGGTCTCGTTGAACGCCTCGATGGCCGTCCTCTTCATCTGGATCTCCTGAGGAGGAGGAGGAGGGGGGAGGGGGGGCAGTAATGTTTTATTTACCATAATTTAAATGTAATCATTTTAATTAAACTGTAGGCCTCAAATCTCTCAGTCCTCTTCCACTCCAGTACTAAGAGTTCCCCGTTAACACCCTTAAATGATACAAGTACTAAAAGTAAAGAATCAGCTACTTCTTAAAAACCCTGTAAGATCATCACTGTTTGTAGTTCTGTTTGATAAATCTGTAGTTTTATTAGAGTACTTCCTCCGAGCGTACCTGCGACGTTCTGGTGTACTCCTCGTACAGCCTGTCGTACTCTCGGTTCTTCTCCTGGTACTGCAGGTGATACTCGTGCAGCTTCTTCCCCACCGCCTCGATGCTGTCCTCCTTCACCACCTGATCCTGAACGACAACCACGCAGCGGTCAGACGCCGCTCGTTAACCAAACGCAGACTCTCAGAGAGCGCGACCCACCTGCTGGTGCTTGGAGACCGGGTAGAGCAGCTTGACGTCCAGTTTGGGGTTGTACTGGGCCAGAGACTCGTGTCTGTAATGGTTGATCAGCTCCACCACAGAGCTGAAGGTCAGGGGGTCGGAGAAGCCGTACTTCCCCTCCCGATGGAAGATCTTTATCAGCTTGTTGTTGCCTCCTTTCCTGCAGGTGACGACAGAACGGAGAGCTGGTAAACTCAGAGCCCGCGGCATCGTCCAGACACAAACCAGACAGTCGTACTGTGGACGTTTACTGCACAAATAACAAGACTGTAACTATGCAAACGATGAAATCTGTAAATCAGCTGGAAGATGTAGAGCCTTGGCCCCCTGGTGGACAGTGAGGGCGCTGCAGGTGAGCAGCCACAGATCACTGAGTGTAAATTATTTTTATAGGATTTTAAAAATGTGAATTGACGAGTATAAAGTTGTTTAACTTTGTATGAATGTTTTAGTCTAACAAGATTAGCAAAGATTTTATCCTGCACAATGGTTCCATATTCTATTAAATTATTAGTTTCGACTTTCAGCTGAACGTTTCTCTCAGCTTTATTTGAGCCTCGTATCCACGAGTTTTGGCTCTTCCACGCTTCACACCTGTAGATCATTCAGTCTTTACATTTAAACAAATATTTAAACGTTTCATTTCTGTTCACTGGATTTTAAACCTGTGTTTGAAAAGCTGGTGATGCACTGAGAGCTTTACCTCAGAGTCAGAGTGTAATCTCCGTGCATCTTGGTGGAGGCGTCTCGGACCAGAAACGTACCGTCGGCCGTGTCCCTCAGCTTCTCGTTCACCTCCTCCCTAAAACGCCAAAAACAGACTCTGCATCACTCCGTACATCCTGCATGTCCTCCCACGGTGTGTGTGTGTGTGTGTGAGTGTGTGTGTGTGTGTGTGTGTGTGTGTGTGTGTGTGTTACCTGGAAATGTCTCCCCAGTACCACTCAGCGTCCTGTAGAACCATGCTGTTGTTGAAACTGGTGGAAGGAGCCGGAGCCTTCACAGGTTTAGGAGGTAAAGCTGAAACAGAGAGCGAGGAGGAGGAGTCACACCCCGAGATGGAGCAGTTGTCTTTTTGATGGATGAATAATCAGACCCCATCTTATCTTAATGACCTTGTAGTACCATATCACCCTATTAGAGCACTTCGCTCTCACACTGCAGGCCTACTTGTTGTTCCTAGAGTATTTAAAAGTAGAATGGGAGGCAGAGCCTTCAGTTTTCAGGCCCCTCTTCTGTGGAACCAGCTTCCAGTTTGGATTCAGGAGACAGACACTATCTCTACTTTCAAGATTAGGCTTCAAACTTTCCTTTTTGCTAAAGCATATAGTTAGGGCTGGACCAGGTGACCCTGAATCCTCCCTTAGTCATCCTGGTTTCTTTTAATAGTTTCCAATCCGGTCTTTAAGTCTGATGTTATTAGCCGTGTCTGGGCCCAAAGTCAAACGAACACTGCAGCATCACTGGGAGTTAAAAACTGTCTAAATTCTTTCATCTTTAATAAAATGATCAGCGTTGCTGCTTTACCAGGTGTAACAATTAAGTTTAACATCCATGAAAACAGATTTTATTACATTTAACAGAGTTAGAAGTTAGCAGGAAGTTAGCTCGCTAGCTTCCACCTAAACATGATATAGCATGTTCTGACTGAGAGATTTCTGAAACATTCAAACGTACAGCTCTGCTGTCACTTCCAACATAAATGAAGACAGAAAACTAAACAGCAGTGACGTTTGTAGGGTTACTGAAGTTGGGCTAGCTGCTATATAATGATGTGCTACGTGATCGCTAGCTACACAGCTACGTTAGCATAACATAAACAGTGAAGCTGGAGGATGAACTCTAACTTTTTTCCACTTGATAAAAGTTAACGTGAGGGTTCCTGATGGTTAGGGACAAATGCAATCGCATGGCAGGATGCTGTAAACGGACCAAACTTCAGCCAGGAGAACAACTGAGATAATCCATCCACAATACCAGGTTAGTCATTAATATACTGCTGCAGGGGCTGGGCTGTAGTTACAGCGTAGGGTTTAAACACTGAGCTTTAAAATGATTAACGGTAATAAAAACAGTGAGAAGCCGACAGTGATCACTGACTATTTTTAGGGGCTTTTTGAGATTAAATAGAACAAGATACCAAGCATTAAAACATGTTAAAAACACAACAGCCTTATTAAACGCAGAGTAGTTTGGGCCTGGAAGCAGGTTTCATCACGTCATCACTTAAAGAGCGGATTAAAACAGAGTTCTTCCTTCCCACTGTCACCAAATGCTCCTGGGTGAGTTTTCTCTCTCATGCTGTAGAGCGGGGGGGGGGGGGGGGGCAACTCCAGGCCTTGAGGGCCGCTGTCCTGCTGGTTTTAGCTCAATGTTCTCACTTTGGGTCAACACACCTGAATCAAATGATGAGTTCATTACCAGGCCTCTGGAGAACTTCAAGACATGTTGAGGAGGTCATTGAGCCATTTGAATCAGCTGTGTTGGATCAAGGACACATCTAAAACCTGCAGGACACTGGCCCTCGAGGCCTGGAGTTGCGCCCCCCCCCCCCGCTGTAGAGTCGGTGCTACATGAAACACCGTGAGGTAAGTGCTGTTGTGAACCGCTGCTCTCCTCCTCACAGTGTCACCTGTTCCAAAGTCACACCACCAGGGGGCGCTAACAGGTGAGCATTTGAGTGTGGAAATGAACAGAAAGTATTTAAGCCTTTGTTAAATCAGCCTCACAAACATCCTGCGACTGTGTTGATTTATAGGCGCTCACTGACTCTGACGTTCACCCTGATGTCAAAGGTATCTGCAGTCAGGTGACACATCAATGACTGATGAGGGGAGGGGGGAGGAATCACTTTCTTGTGCAGACTATATCGAAGAAACCACAACCAACCAGCAGTGTGACCCACAACCCAAAGAAAGAACAGTGGGACTGTGTGAACGTGTGCGCTGGCGGGGCTTTTAAAGCTCCACACCAGATTTAGAGACGCGTCTTCATCTGACAGCACAACCAACAGAAGCCTCAGCGACGTGCCGGCAGCACGGAGGAGACGTTGGTGTTCCTCACTGAGAGCAGGTGCTGCATAAACACCTGCTGTGCAGTCTGACACACACCTGTGCACCTGCTCCACACGTCACCGGCTGCAGCAAACTGAGCTCAGGCTGAGACGATGTTTAAATCAGGCAACAGGCCTGAGTCTAAAGGGGGGCTCGGGGGGTACCAGACCACAACTGTTTCAAGACTTTAGTAACTTTATTTTGAAGATTCAGATTCACATAAATATGAACAAAATGTTATGTTTATTAAATTGTCTTAATAATTGAAAATTATTCTTAACATTGATTAAGTATTTATATTAACTATTAATTATTAACACCAGAGCGTCTGTTCTCAGCAGGAAACGTTGCATCACAGCAGAGAGTAAAACTGAGCTCTGAGAACGTCGATGCGCTCATGTTCTTCAATGCACACACACACACACACACACACACACACACCCACCCATCCCCCCGTCAGAACCGTTTCTGCTTCCTCTTAACGTCAGAAATCCTTCACACTTCATTCTATCTGACAGAACTCTACACGTAAATACAGCGACAGCGTTTAGATTCTTTGCGGTTTCTAAAATGGAAACAAATGATTGGTTCATATTTATTATTTCTCATTAATGAGACATTTAGTATTTCTTATCCAAATACTCGATTATTAGACTAAATACTCGATTACTAAAATAACCGAGCATATTAGGACCGAGCTGTAGAGTAAGAGCATGATTTCATTTGTTAAAGAAGAAGTGAAACTGAGCTTTTCGTCACTCACAAATAAAAAAAAAGTGACAGCGCGCTGCGTTCAGCCCATCCGGCCTGAAAACAGCAGCTTCCAAATCGACTGTCTGCTCACCAAAATAAAGTTTAACACGTTTCATGTTTCTCTGAGGAACACCTCGCCCTCTCCTGACTGAAGCTTCACTTCCTGCTCAACTGAACAGCGAGTGAGTCTGAGCTTTTAGAGGAGGAGCCACGACACAGGAGGCGCACGGGGAGGAGGCGCACGCCATTTATAACAAGTGAAAACCAGAGCTTTGCAGCACAAAACACCTGAAACTAAACTAAGCGTCGGAGCAGTTTCTCTGAGCTCGCCGCGTCTCGTGGCCATTTTTAGGTTTGAACTTTAAGCTCAGATCAGGTTTGACACCATTTTTCTTTCTCACGCGTGGCAGGAAGCTTCAGACGCGTTTGCGCTTCGGGAAACACTCCGACACACGGTTTGGTGAAATCACCACGAGATGAAGTGCGGGGTCATCGTGTGCCGACTCCTCAAGCACACAGCGACGTCACATTTTAACCTCTGACACGACTCCATCAGATATCTGCACTCACACGTGCACCGCCGGGTTCAGCCTGAACATGGTGACTTGGGTGGAATGACGAGAACATCAGGAATAACATGGAAACACATTTTGAGGCTTCACAGCAAACAAACTTCCAGCTTTAGATGCAGATTTTTAACCCGACACAGGTTTAGTCTCCCCGCTACGGCCATCTGATCAGGCGCTGCTACCTCCAGGTGGGGGTCTGACTCCTACCTGGGCTCTGCATGTTGATGTAGCAGAGGATCTTGTCTCGTCCCCTCAGCGGCTCGGCCTCGGCCCTGCCTCCCTCCTCTCGCTCCATGTCGGCCCCTAAACCGTCACCTGCCTCCACGACGAAGACGAGTCCTCAGAAACGAACGGACGCCCGGCTCTCATGTCCCGCTGCTTTCAGCCCGTTCGGCTGCCAAAAATCTGACGTCATCTCAGCTACATCTTCATTTTCGGTCACCTCGCTCAACTCAGGCCTGCCGGACGTGGCTTCGCGCTGCACCTGCAGCTCTGCTCCGCCTCCACGGTCTCAAAACCTCCTTTTTTATTTTTCCAGCTCGCTGTCCGCGGCTCGGAGACGTTTCCAAACGACGCAATTTTCTCCCGTCCGTCTCTCTCTCGTAGTCTCGGTTCAAAGCTCAGGAGAGCAGCTTGGAGATGTGTGACATCACCGATGGCTCCAGCCAATCCTGTGATGGCAGTGATATCACCAAGGCAACACCCCCCTCCTCCCTCCCCTCTTCGTGTGCTGCATCTCTCACTCTGTGGACGGGTGATGTCATCGTTTCAGCTGCTGACCGGCTGACTCAGAGCCGGGCTGAGTGAACGGATGAGTCGATGAATGAGTGACTAACGCAGTCAGAGCTGCTCGTTGACCCACTTTACTGACCCAGAGACAAACGCCAGCGATCATGTGTGCATCGCTTTTTTTAAAACAGCTGATTTAGGCTTTAAATATTCCCTCCCATCACATCTGAGAGGTTTTATCTGCTGAAACCTTCCATTTCTCTCCAAATCCATCTTTCCTCTGTTACCCACAGCACCCGATCCTTCAGCCAATCATCATCCTGAAATAACAAAACAAAGAAAAAAAAAAAAAAAAAAAAAAAAAAAAAACACCCTCCTCCTTCCTTAATGGGACAGGAATGAGCTGCAGAATTCCTGAACCCCCAAAATGGCAAATGTATGACAGAAATCCTGCCTCTTCCCCCCCGAAGAGCCAATCATCTGCTTTCTAACAGCCAATCACGTGTGCCGGTGCACACACGAGGACCAACGTTAACAACTGAGTGTAAATGCTGCCAAAAACGATCCAGAGGAGTGAGCGCTGTAATTAAACAGCGACACAAAGCAAGCATGAAATAATAATAATAATACTAATAATAATAATAATAATAATACTAATGATAACAATGATAATGACGATGATAATAATAATAATGACAGAATAGAGGTTCGGTGCTCTGGGTCATCCTCGCTGTGAGAAACATGAAACAGGAAGTTCTGGAACCATCCGTGAGCTGCGCTGCGTAAAGCTTTCATCACGAGCATTACTTCAACCGTTTCCACCGTCTGCTGAACAAAAGTACCAGACTGTACCTCAGGCTGATCACTTCCTGTCACATGTTAAACCAAAGGCCTCACAGATGTTGCCAAAGTAACCGCGAGTTTAAACGTCGTCCGATTCTTCCATACGACGTGTAAAACTTAAAAACATAAACGTGTCGTTCGACAGTGTGAGGACGGCGCTCTAAACACTCCTGGATCTGTGTGATGTCAGAGAGGATGGATAAGCCCCACCTACTTCATGTTCACGAGGAGCAGCCAATCGGCATCCCTGATCATCTTAAAGGGGGAGGAGCCAAAACAACTTGAGTGTAAGACAAAGGAGGATTATTTTTGGACTTCAGTCCGAGAATAAAACTGCGGAGCTGGAAATGAGCTTCAGTACTTCCCTGAGTGAAACCAAAGCCTCGTGCAGTCGTAACCAATAAACCCAGTCATCAAATCTTTGTTGCTGCACTTTTTCAGACTCCTCTCTCCCGCCGCCGTCTCATCTGAACCGTTCGATTGAGCAACAGCTGTGCGTGACAGACTAAACGTGACGGCCTTTACAGGAACTGAGAGCAACCGTACGCGAGTTTTACACTCATGCACATCAACACTCAGCCACTCGAACACGGGCAGGTGCGTGTTACCTGGTGCGGCCTGGTTCATGTTGAGCTCGCTGGTTATCAGAACCTCCAGGACCTGAACCAGAGGATCCAGACCGGACTCAGACCTGAACACAGAGACACAACATCATCAGTGCTGTTAACAAAATGGGTCAAAGGTTTTCTCTGCTTCATCTTATTAATCATCATTAATCATCGCACTTCCTGTGAGTGTGGCCTCAAATATGTGGATGTGCCAGGACCTGCAAGCAGCTGACCTCCTTCCTGACATCAGTGACTCCCTGAACCAGACCAGCGTGACCCATCTAAGCTAAACTTCAGGCCTCAGGGTTTGCAAGCCAGACAACACGACAACCTTAACCTCTTAAGCCCCAAGGGGGTTTCTGAGCTTCCTGCTCGAAAATGTAATTGATTATTTCTCTGCAATTACAAACTCTGTGTATACAATCTTGGTATCAAACTAAAGCTAACACTCGTGAGATTTCATCAGAGGTGTAAATATTGAAGCAGATATTACTGTGTCAAAGTTACTGAGACTGGAACACAGAAAAAGTAAGTAGATTTTATCCACGCCTAATTTTTTTCTTTAATTTTTAGCATATAACCCTTTTAAAAATATGCCTCAGATCACATTTGGTTCCAGGATTTCAGTAACCAACATATAAACATCATCTGTGCAAAGATTTATGTTTCTAAAGTGAAACAGTGAAAAATTACAGCACTGTAAATACATGAATATCCAGACATTGTACAAAAAACCACGCCAATTGAATTTTTTAGGTATTAAAGAGCAGAAATTAATTAGTTTTATTAACAGGCCTAAAAATGCTTTTTTAAAAAAAATATATTTTTGAAGAATTAACCACACATTTACATGGTAATGGTCCTTTTCTGCCGTGCGCATGCAGCGCTTCATTGGCCTCTGGCCCTTTAAACTCTGAGGGGCTGTAACTTTGGTTTATTTTGGTCAATTTGCATGATTGACACCTCTTTTTAATCGTTTTAGCCAATAGAATCACAGTAATGATGCCACGTTCATGTCACTTCAACCAATCAGACGTTGCAATGCCAAAACCCACGTGGGCCCAAATTTACTGCATGTAGCGTCTGTCCAGTCACGTGTCTGTAGGTGGGTCTAAAATGGAGGTTGTTGACGGAAAACAGCTCTGATGCAGCTAGGTAGGCATGGTAACTACTGGTAATCACGTGGCTACTGGATACCAGCGAAAATAATGGAGGAAATCGGGACGGTAAGCCAATTTCTGTCTTAGCGCATTTGCGCCGCTGCGTGTTTTTGTGGTCTTCTTTTGCGGCTCATTCAGTGAATTTTGGTCAAAGTGTGGTGAAACTTTGTGTGTGGATACAGTGATAGCTCTGGAAGCTAACCAGCCTGTCTTTAGCCGGTTACATGAAGTTTGAAGAACTTCTGGTTCGGTTTTGTTTGTTTAGCGGACTTCTGTGCATTTACGTAACTGCTCGTTTAATCATGGCTTGTCTTCGATGTGTTTGGTGGTTGTAGAAATGGTTTATATGACATTTTAGCTGAGATTCTGAGGTTTCTGTGGATACCACACATGTCTGGATTTATATTTCTCACCCCGTGTTATAACCGATTAAACGTGATCTCCTCCTTTTTGCCCCCGGTACTGGGGGCGTGGGGCTTAAGTGGTTCTCTCTCCATGTTAGCTGCTCTTAAGAGTCATAAAATGATGTGTTATGAAACATTCCTTCAACTTACTATGGAAAAGAAAATGAAAGTGTGTATAAATAGCTGAGGATCACTGACCCGGCTGTCTGTCTGAACAGCAGCGGGCTGAAGCTCTCTGCGAGGTTTCGGGGGCTCAGCTGGTTCCTGGAGCCGTGCAGGCACAGTCGGGCCAGGTGTCTAACCACGCTGAGCAAGGTCAGCCCGTACTGGGCGGGGCAAGTTGGCGAGCTGGCCACGCTCCGCAGCAACTGGGCGCACTCCTCTAAGTCTCTGACCTCTGGAAGCAGGAACAGGAAACAGGACAGAAGTGTGAACAAACTACCAGATCAGGTGTGAAAGAGGAAGACGGGGGCGGGGTCGTCGGGCTTTTTCTGACCTTGAACGGCGTGGATCATGTCGGCCTGCAGCGAGGCTGGCAGGACGGGACCGGGGAGATCCTGCAGGAACCGGACCACCCCGTCACACAGGGACGGCACCTCCAGCTGCTCCAGGTCTGAAAACAAACACACCTCAGTTTAAGCAGAGATTTCACGATGCAGTCGTTCTCTAATTCACAGGTGAAAACACGTCCTCCTCACCTGCGTCTGCGAGCTGCTGCGTGTCCACGCCGCCGCCGCTGAGGCTGCGATACACGCCGGGGCTGTCCAAACCTGCAGCAACACACGCATGTTACAAACACCAGCTGAAGACTTCATCAGATAAATATTTCAAACTTCACGCTCACAGTTTGCTTTATGTTCAAACTGACCTGAGGAACAGAGTTTAGATAGAAGTATTACAAGCTCCTAAACTGAAGCTGGATCTAATAAAGTGTCCACAAATGCATTTCTGACAACTCTGCAGAACTCTAACTGCACAAATGAGGAACTGTGAAAAAGTTCCTACAGACTGAAAGTCACGAAGCTTCAAATGTTCAGTTTAAATGCTGGAAAACACCAACGCAGTGACATCAGAGTGAAGGAATAAAAGGTCAGAATAAAGATGTAAATGCATCTGAAGGGTTAGTGTGCTGTTTGCAGATGTAGGCGCCTCGAAGCTTCAGAAGAACAACAAAGATAAACTCTGAAACCAGACGCAGAGACAGGAACTGGTTGGAAATCCATGACAGTGTGTTCGGTACCTTTGGTCTCTATGGCCTCCATCAGTCTGCTGAGGAGGGGCGGGGCCGTGTCCGGGGGTCCGAAATGCTCGGGGAGGTCCGGCAGCACGAGACCTGAAGAAGAACAAACAGCACACACAAGATTTCAACTCAAGAGTCAAAGTAATAAGATGGCTTCGTAACGAGACATTGATCTCCCTCCCTTAACCTTTATGATGTCATAAAGTATGCCACCTGCCACAAGGAAACCAGGTGGTGGTGGTGGTGGGGGGGGGGGGGGGGGGGGGGGGGGGACTGAAATTATGGAGGAGGAAATGAGAGCATATAACAGCTTTTACTTTGAAAGGATGTAGGCAACAGGAAGCTGAGTGAGCAAAACAGTTCTGTGAAACACGCAGGTAATAACAATAATCAGGATTTTGCTGCCAGCAGCTTTAACCACAGCGCACACACACACACACACACTTCCTGTGCTCTGTGAGGCGGGTGGCAGCAGATCTGTTCACTCAGCAACCGCAGCCCTGACTCAACCCGAGCTCTGTGTGTGTGTGTGTGTGTGTGTGTGTGTGTGTGTGTGTGTGTGTGCGCGCGCGCGTGTGTGTCTTTGAGTGTATCAGGAGGTGAGTGGTCGTCACACACACAGGTGTGTGCTGTGGCTCTGTTGAGGAAGCAGCTGAAGGAAACTGAAGGAAACTGAATCACTGAGCGATCAGGCTGAAACCTTTCAGTTTCTTCAGAGCGACAAAAACAAGTTTCAGTGTCGGTTTACAGATTTCACGGCTCCCTCTTAGAGCCGAGACTTTCAGGCTTTCGGCTGGTCCCGGATCAGAATCTGTTCTGGCTCCGTGTGACGGCGAGCATCACGTCTACCTCGAACTGAAGGTTTAGGGAAGCTAACGTGTTCCGTGACTGTGGCGTGACGTTTGGATGTTTTGTAGAGTGGTTGCTGTGGTAACAGCTGACAGGGATCAGGCTGTTTCAGTGTTTATGAAATCAGATTCTTAGTTGTTGAGTTTGCAGTTGTGAGATTATGAAGCCGGGATCAGAGCACAAAGTCCTGCAGCCCGGAGAACTGCACCCGCAGGAGGCTGCGCCTGTGTGACGTTTCCCTGCCGACCACCTCGACCCGCCCGAGGAAAAAAATATAAACACAAAATAACAATAATTCACATTTTTATTTACTCACTTTACTATTTACCATCTTTACTCTCTTGCCGTCTTCCCGTGCATCATTTTAATTCGATCTGCTGCACAGCTGATTATCTCTGAATTTGCATTTTGTATTTTTATGCCAGCTTTTCTTCTGTCTTCTATAAAATCAGCAGAAAATAGAGAAATACAGCATGTGTTTGTTTTAGCAGCCTAATGTTTCTCATCCAGTCTCCACGTCGCTGCGCTCACTGGTTCATAAACTGGAGGACTTCCTGGTTTCTACTGAGGACGGCTGACGCTCGAGCTAAAACATAAGCACTTCCTCTCAGAGAGCTTTTATAAAACCCTGTGGGACACCAGGAGGACGGCTCCACATTGTGTCATGCAGGCACGTCGGCCTCTTTATTTGGCCTGACATATATGACAAAATTCAATAACGTTTAAAAAATGGAAAAGGGTGGAGTGCCCACTCCGGGTCGGGGACGAGACCCTGCTCCAAGTGGAGTTTAATTATTTGGGGTCTTGTTCGCGAGTGATGGGAGAAGGGAGCGGGAGATCGACAGACAGATTGGTGCAGCGGCCGCAGTGATGCGGCCGCTGCACCGGTCCGTCGTGGTGAAGAGGGAGCTGAGTGTAAAAGCGAAGCTCTGAATTTACCGGTCGATCTACGTCCCTACCCTCACCTATGGCCACGAGCTGTGGGTGGTGACCGAAAGAACGAGATCGCAGATACAAGCGGCGGAAATGAGCTTCCTCCGAAGGGTGGCTGGCCTCTCCCTTAGAGATAGGGTGAGAAGTTCAGCCATCCGGGAGGGGCTCAGAGTAGAGCCGCTGCTGCTCCACATCGAAAGGAGCCAGCTTAGGTGGTTCGGGCGTCTAACAAGGATGCCTCCTGGGCAAGGTTTTCCGGTATGTCTCACCGGGAGGAGGCCCCGGGGCAGACCCAGGACACGCTGGAGAGATTATATCTCTCGGCTGGCCTGGGAACGCCTTGGTGTTCTCCCGGATAAGCTGAAGGAGGTGGCTGGGGAGAGGGAGGTCTGGGCTTCTCTGCTTAGGCTGCTGCCCCCACGACCCGGCCCCGGATAAAGCGGAAGAAGATGGATGGTTGGATGGCATCCCACAGATGTAATATTATCTACAGCTACTTTCAGTACCATTGATATTCATTTAGACTCTTTTTCTCCAATTGATCTTTCTGAGTTAACTTCAATAATTACTTCCTCCAAACCATCAACGTGTCTTAAATAAAGCGGAAGAAAATGGATGGATGTTTAAAAAACACGTGTAACAGCTAAAAAAAAACAAACAAACAAGAAAACTCTAGAAGCAGGCGAGCTGGTTTGAAGCAAACTAGTCACACAGTTAAACCAAAGTGGAGTCGAAACCTGTAATCTACGACTTCTCTGTTTGCAGCTTCATCACTCGTATCAAACACCAGAGAAGTCCTGGGTGAACGACTCCATGACAGATCATTAGGATGGTCCATGGTTACTGTTCAGGTTAAAAATGTTTCTGTGAATTCACAGAAAACTTCAGCTGGATGGGACGTGGTTAACAAACTAAAAGCATCTGAGCTAGTTTACTCACCCTCTGACTCCGAGTCGGCCCTCACCGACGCTGCAGATGGGGGCCTGGGTGGGCGGGGCTTCGGGGTGGGCGGAGACATCCGCTTCCTGCCGACAAACTCCACATACGTTCCCGGGAAGTCGCCTTTTTCCTGTCGTACACGAGTCAAAGATTGCAGATGTGAGAATCAAATAAAATCAGCAACGATCATTTTTTGGAGGCTAGTTTTGGTCACAGGGCAGAAAAGCTACAAGCGTTCCCGTTAATCATTCCCAACAGACTGGACCAAACGTGAAGGTCGGAAAACCTGAGCTCCTCGCTCTGACCCCACACCAAGGAGCCCTCGGTGTGGGGTCAGAGCGAGGAGCTCCTCTGAGCGCTTCTTTCGGAGGATGTGGGATGCAGAGCTGTTTGTGGAGTTTCGTGATGACGGAGTCGTGCAGCTACCGCCGCTCCTCCACTTTTACTTCAGCTCCGTTTTCTCTTTGCATCACCAACAAGAAGCCGAGAGGAAACGCAAGTAAAATATCTCACTTTGACGAGTCAACACGGAGCATTTCCTCCATCACATGAGCTAAATATAGCGAGTGCTTCACTGACTGCAGGATTTATTCAAAGCGCTGCTGCAGGAGTTATGACTGAACGAGCTGGACCGGGGTTCAGTCTGCACAGCAGCTTTTAAATGAAGGAGACATTTCTGTGCCCAGACTGAGCTCTGCCTCACATCTCTGTGCGTTACAGGTGATTAGCCTCTCACAGAGCTTCCACTGCTGTAACTGATGTCACCACATCAGCTCTTTCACAGAGACGACCAGCAGAGCCAAAAAGAGTCCAAAATAAAGACTAAGAACTTTTATTACTTTCTTCTGCTAAAGGAAGAGCTTCCTGTGACAGGAGAGGTTCGTGCGGTCTCAAAGCACTTCCTGTCTCTGCTGCGGCGTCGTACCTGTGTGGTTTCGTTGAAGCCCGGCAGCCAGCCGATCTCCGACGGCCGTTCTTCAGCTCCATTGGTGCAGCCGAGCGCCAGCAGCGCCCCCTTAGTGACCAGCAGCATGTCCCCGACGTGCAGGTCGATGTCCTCCTCCCTCTCCTTCTTGTAGTCGTAGAGCGCTCGGTACTGAAAACCCTCCGAGCTCATCCTGACTCGAGTATGGCTTCACGAAAACTAACAAAACAGCTCTGAGTGAAAAAAATATGAACATAGGTTTGAGTCCGTGTCCTGAGGGGGTCTAAAGAGGAGAATCCACGTGGACGCGCGTCTCCCCTGTCTCCATGTTGGTCCGCCACAGTCCTGTCATCCCTCCAGGCCGAGCCGCAGCCGCTCGATCAGCGTGTCCTCGCGGTTCATGAACAGCAGTCTCAGCAGAGGTAGCGGCCACATCTGTGGAGGCGACAGGTCACCTGAGAGACGAGAGGTCAAAGGTTACAGATGAGTGTGAGGAACGTGATGCGGCAGAAGACACTTTCATCATTTAATGAACAAAAGCTCCAAAACAAAAATTGCTTTTCTACACAGTCTGTACCTAATAAACTGCTCCCCGAGCGTTTATTTAACCTTTAAAACGAGGAAGAACCAACTTCCTGTCAGTTTATTTGTTGGTTCTGCTGCAGTGCTGGGTTTCCCCCAGGAAGCAGTTCAGCCACCACAGCCAGCCGCTGTCATTCCCGCTGCCTCGGATCTCCTCAGAGTCCGTCGGAAAACATCAGCACACTTAAATCCAAAGCTTCAGGGGAGCGATGCTCCATCTTCACGAATATCATCGTGTCTTCATGATGCTCTCCGTTAGTGCGCAGCCAGGAAAAACTCAAATATTTTCACTGTGGGTTATTTTAATAACTAACCGTTTAAATCAGGGGTGTCAAACTCGCGGCCCGGGGGCCGCATGCAGCCCGTACGTTGACATGAAGAAATATGACACACATGAAGTGACTTTCTGTTAGAGAAGATTTGTTTGTTGTTGAGTGCAACGTTCTTTAAATGACTTAATATGAAGGCAACATGAACACAGTGTCACAGACATGTTAGCTCAGTGAGAGTCACAAACTAATGCGCACACGCAGGTCTGCAGTTAGTTTGTTACATACGAACACACTGACAGCAGCAGTGCTGCCACGTGTGCACAGAGAGGACCAGCGTGTGTGTTTGATAGTTCAATGAAAGGATTCAGTGAAGTTTGCAGTTTTGTTTTTTTATACAATATTAGAAATTTAAAAACAAAAACAAAACTAGATTTCCTGGAGTATTTGTGTTTGGTTTGTATTACTTGAACACTGAAGTGGGCTCACATGAGACCACAGTGCCTGCAGTGGCTCACAGCTCGTTTACGTTCAGCCCCCTGATCTACACGGCTGTTTTATTTAAAAATATAATTTATGTTTTTATGATGTAAAATGTAAATAATATAATATGCAAGTTATTCCAATCCTATTAATGAAAGAAAACGGTACAAAGACAATGAGACATTTTAAATTTAAGTTCTGTAACACGTTTCACCGAAGCTGTGAGCATCAAGCCTGTGACCCCACGCCGACGAGCCTGCTCCAGTTTAACAGAAAAAAAAAAGGTTTTGGCTGCGAGCGAGTTCTGTTTCAGAAACCTGCGAGTGCTTCAGCGAGTCACGGCCGGCTGGAGTTTTGTGCTTAAACACAGACTCTCTCTGAAAAAGACACCAGAGCAGGTCGACCGTCACCTGCCTCCTCACACCAGCACCGCCTGATGGAGCAAATGGTTCAGCTTTAATGAGGCCTCCACCCAACCCCCACCACATCAGGGGCGCTGGCTTTGAACTGAGTGCTGATGACCTGCAGCATCCATGACTTCCACCCAGACCTCAGACTTTGATTGGTCAGACTGGAAGGACAGGTGCATCGGCTGCGGTCAGAGAAGGCGGCGCCATGCGTGAACACCATCATCAAGTCTAACACAGGCCATCACCAGACCATCAAAATAAAAGCTTTCAGATAAAAGCTGCTGCTGACAGCTCCTGTTATAACTCAGACACTCCAGGTCTTCATCAGGCGCCTCATCATTATTATTATTATTATTATTATTATTATTATTATTATTATTATTATCATTATTGTTATTATTGTTATTATAAATTCTTTTATTCTCGAGGATTTCACAACTTTTCTCATTTCTTTTTTTTTTTTTTTTTTTTTTTTTTTTTTTAACCTGTCCCGTTTGGTTCTTTTGCCATCAGAATTATTGTCTAAAGGCGAAGAAAGATGCCCAACGGATTTACTTTACCAAATGGACCATCCCAGCCTTGCCGTAATGGTCCATTTGATTCACCTTTTATTGTTTATTTTATTTTCACTTGCTGAATACGGGACAGACTTGACTGGTGGAAAGAAAAGGGGAGAAAGAAAGAGGGAAAGAAAAACAGCTGAGAAGAGGGACGGGGGAGAAGGGCAAAAACCAAAAACCAACAGAATAAGGAGGATTTCACAACTTTTCTCATTTCTGAAGAATGTGGATGTACAACAATAAAAATGAGACAACATTGTTATTATGCAAACAAAGCCTCATTTTCCACAGTGGCTCACCTTTATATTAATTTATGAATCACATGACAAAAATTATCTGAGGATTAATATTATTATTGTTGTTAAACTGTAAATAACTGTAGCTTAAATCCAACCACAGAAATGAAACATGTTTAGTTTTTGATCATTTAAATGTAAAAATCGCCTCCAGTTAATCCACAAACTGCGTTCTGTTCACAGACGTCTATAATGATCACAAGATTCGGAGCTGAGAGCTCAAATTTTAATTTTGAACTTTGGAATTTGTGAAAAATATTTCGGGCATTAAATCATAACATAAAACATGAAAATAAGAACAGAATAATAAAGTGGGACAACAATGAGTTACACGCCGTGTGGATGCTGCACAACATTTTAACAAAATAAGCAAAATAAGTTCCGTGGTGACGTTTAACAGTCAGATATTGAACTAATAATTATTTAATTAATTATTTTCTTTCCCATGTGGCTGAAAAAGGTTCACTCGAAGCTGTTTAAGACCCAAAACACCAAGTCCGAAACTGAGGAGCTGGAATCTGAATTCCGGCCATTTCTCTTGAAGCAACCATTAATCGACCGATAAAAAAACAAAAAACATTTATGTCGTTTCACGAATTTTAATTAGTTCAGGTTCAAGCGGACATGCTTTAAGATTTAATTTAAATAAACTGGAATTTCTGGATAAATTGACATATAAATGAAAACAAAGCGACGACATTTAAAAATGCTAACAATTATAACATACAACACACAATTTACAAACATTACACACCAAACAGAGAAAATTTGTCGGGTTTTAAAGGGACTTTCGTCGCTCAAAGAGCAGAAAAGGAAGAAAACTTCAAAAGTCTGACTTTAAGGGGACTTTCCACCTCGCGGGGTTTGTCCCACAGAGCCTAAAATCAAACACTTTGATTTTATTTTAGCCACATGAAATCTTAATCGATACAGAGTTTAAGTAAAGCTCCCAGAAGCTATAAAACAGCATCAGGAGCAGCTTTCAGACGATGGATCCCCTCAGGAAACGGGAAACGACAATGCATGCCAGCGCTAGCTTAGCCACCTAGCTTCAGACGCTCAAACGTCTCACCTTTATTTCTTGATGTTTCACCAATAAAAGCCTCCAACAGCACGAGCAGCGGGCGCCATGACGAAGCAGTGAAGGCACACGACCTCCTGATGGAGTTCAGAGCTGAGATGTGCCGCTGTTTTATCGATTATTTCCAAGATGAAGACACTCGTGCTTCGTCCGTCTGTATTACAGCAGGGAGACAGGTGTCAAGTGCGCGTGACAGACAGAGGTTCCGGTAGGGGCTTTCAAAATAAAAGGGGCTTTTAATTTTACAGCGCGAAGCATCGGCATAAAAGTTCAATTTAACCGTAAATGCTTTGTTTTCAGGATAATAGTGTTTATCAGAATCCAAAATCTAAATGTTAAAGTCATTTATTTTCTGCTTAATGTATCAAATATGTGTGTTTCTTTCAAATAAAACAAGCGATCAAAATGTTACATTTCCGAATGTCTTTCACAATAAACCTCAGGATACGAACATGCTTAAAAATCAATAGTGGTAATTTCAAGCAGGTGAGACGTTTAGCAAACCGAAGATAGTCACGTATTCTGCGTTTCCTTTATTATTGCATCATATATTTGAGGCGTTAATGAGCTAAAAACGCGGATTCAAGATCTGACAAGCGATTAAAGCTGAAAACGGGGGCTGGGTGGTTACATCACATCCGGTAACCCGGATTTTTTTTTTTTAACGCAGTGTGCAGAGAGCCCATAGCAACAAAAGAGTGCATGTGAGAGGGATGGGGGTTGTACTGTATTCATGCTGCACTCATTCATTCAGGCTGCTCGGGGTGTGTGTGTGTGTGTGTGTGTGTGTGTGTGTGCAGACGCCAGCATCATGTGACTGCTGCAGCTTTTCCAGAACAGTCACATCACATCACAAGCAGCAACTCCAGACACTAATTACAAATATAAAAAAGCTTTATTGGCATCAGGGAAGGATGACAAACGTCAGTATGAAAACACTTTACAAACACACACACACAGACACAACACACAAATCCAACTGGAGCACCCCCCTCCCCCCCAGCTCATGAATAGTTCAGTAGATTTGAATAAAATATAAATGGATTTCTGCCCTTGAAGCATTTGATGAAGAGGAAAAACAGCTTTAGCTTAACTTAGATATATTTTTACATCCTGTGTGGACGCAGAGCAGCGCTGAGAGTTAACAGTGCACAGCTGTAACACTGTTTCACACAGATCAGGCTTACTGGTGGAAACTGGGTTTGATCTTCTCATAAAGCCAGTATGGCAGAAAACTTGATGAATATTTGCCTTGTTTACTTCAGAGAAAGCCTGAACAGTGGATAAATGGCAGCGTGGATTTGCTGTTTGATGATCATATTTCATTCACTATCACACAGCCTCGCTCTGAGCGTGCACTCTGTAACACTAACTGTTCTTTTTAATGTGCTCTGTGAGGTTTTTGTTAATGGACTCTGGTTTATTTGAAGACAGAGCAGAATGTTAACTTGATTTTTCTTGGCCAGATTTTTGGTTTTGCCGAACTGGAGACTGAAGACAAACATCTGGAGCTTCTTCGTCTTCATCAACAGTTTCCAGCTACAACCTGATGTGAACAGCTGATAAACATCAGCTGGATTATGTCTGCATCTCTAAAACAAGAATGTTAACTATGGCAGAAAGCTTCCTGTAACACAGCGCGTCTCCCTGAGTGGGTCTGATCGTTTCACTCTCACTGTTTTTTCCTTTTATCACTTTTATTGTGCTGATTATTATCAGACTGGTGTTTGTCAGGACTCACACTGTGACTCACACTGATGCCGGCCGGGCCCAGCTGCAGGTTAAACCACAGTGACAAAGAATAAGACTGAAGCTGCCCCCGCAGACGTCATCACAGCCTCCGTCTAAGCTGCGACGTCTGCAGAAACCCAAAGAAGTGCAGCAGGGGGCGCTCTACATGCTGAAGACGTTTCCTAGCCGGCGCACCGACAGGCCGATCCTCCCCGACAGCCGCAGCTCCTCCTTCAGGAAGCACCCCACCTGCTCGGAGTGCAGTACGTCGCAGAACACCCAGATCTCGCCGCGCTCGCGCTGGATGTTGGCATTACACGACGGCAGGCAGGAAGTTCGCGCCGAGCGGCTCAGAGTCCGCCACACCTGCGGGGAGGAGGAGCAAACTCCACGTAAACAGTGACAACATCAAACAGCTGTTTGTATTTTCCGTTTCTATTGCTGAGCAGACTTTTATTTCTGTGGGACGTTTAAAATGTGATGAGCTGTGGAAACAAGGTGAAGGTCGGACACTCAGATAAGGATCAGCAGACACAGCACGCAGGAAAAAAGCACACGCTGGCGCCGTTCACAGGTAACATTTAACCAGGAGCAGACTCACAGTGTTCGTGCCCGCTTTAACATTTAAAGCGTGAAGATTGTGGAGAGGCTTAGAAACTGCATCTATGATAAAGCACGTCTGACTCACACAGTCGTTATTTCATCGCGAGACGTCAGTGGAAAACCTGGAAGCTGCAAATCTTTGGCATTTTTCTCTGAGAGCCAACAAATGATTAACTTTGACGAGCAAATAAAGTTTTCTTTCTGTGACTTTCTGTCGTTCTAATATTTAACATATGTGTGTGTGACACTCACACCTGGTGATTACCACGAATGGTCCAGATGATTAAATATTCCACAGTCACTGATTATTAAAGACCATTTGTGTTTGGTTGTTTTTGTAACGCATTGTTATGGCTGAAGGTGGCAGTGATGCACCTAGAAGCTGTCTGAACATCAAGAACGGGAGAGAAGCACTCGGACTCGTGACGATTGTTGGGATTTAGAGATTCTTTTATTGCTGCCATATACTCTGCCTTATGATAAATGCATTAATAACATGTTCTACAGTATTATTTTATCAGTAATATTGTTTACAGGGTTCATATTGCATTGAATATGTTTGTCATCACATTCATTCTATTCACAGGTTGAGTTCATTCTATACACAATGCATAACTGTGCTTGTTTAGAGTTGATGTTCTATCCAAGAGGGTTTTAAGCTTCACTGGTGAGAGTGTCCAGGTGATACATGTTGAGGGAAGATGAGAACATAGCAGGTTAATTGCATGCATGCTTACAATACACATAAATCTAGTAGCAGGCCTGAGCGAAGGCCCAAGTGTCTTCTGCTTCTTATTTGAGACCTGCGCCAATTTAGTCTACTTAGTGATTGAGGACGAGGGTCCATTATTAGCCCTTAGAGGCCCTGAAGCTTGAAGTTATTACCTTAAAAGGAAGGTGTTATCAAAGAGAGAAGTTATATGTCTGTTTATAGTTATTAGAGATGTACAAGATGTACCCTTGTCTGTAAACAATGACTGGACATAATGTATTTTTGACCTGTATTGACGTGTATGTGGGGGTGTGATCCTCTATGCTATAAAACCAGAACTCAGTGTATTTTTGTCAGAGCAAATAAGCCATATGCTGATGGTTGTTCTCCGTTGTCAATAAACTCATCGTTTGATTGTACTTTTCTGGGCCTCCATCGTTTGTTGTCTGGTCTACAGTTGACCGATCTCGCTTCATTTGGTGGAGGATGCGGGCAACTAAAGATCAGCAGTAAGAGGTACAGGTGTTTGTTGTCGGCGGAGGTCGAGGCCAGATCAGGTGATCGAACGGCAGACGTCACGGTGATCGCTTGACTATTGGGCCCGCAAAAAGGTAAGGCACAAACCTCTTAAACTGAAATTGTGCTGTAGTGGATTATAATTCTAGAATATGTAGTCAAGTGGTCATCCGTTGATCTCTGTTTTGAGTTTTGTTTGAAACGAAAACCTTTGTTGCAACGAAAGTGAAACTTAAGAGTAGTGTTGTGTTCACGGTCGCTCTGAAAAAGCAGTACTGAGCTAAAAGTAATTTGTGTTGTGTTCACGGTCGCTCGGAAAAAGCAGTACTGAGCTAAAAGTAACTAGAGATTGAGCTGTGATTAAGGAATAAAGAGATTATAAGTGTCTAAAAGTCACGGAGCCGGAGGACTCCACCCCGGGAAAGACGTTTCCTGGGTATTAAACTGGGGGAAGGGCCCCACTGAGATTTTGTGGCCTCAGATATAGCCCTGGTGATCGCAGAGGATCATTGTTAGGGAGACACTTAATTGTGAGAAAAAGAGTAAAATACCGGACGCAAGAGTCCGAGGAAGTTGATATATGATTTAAGAGAAACTCAGGTCAGCCGTAAGCTTGAGGTTTTGCAGTAAAGCCAGCCGAGCAGTAAAGTGAAACTAAGGTCTGTTGTGTTGAAGTAACTCTGAGAATAAATACTGTGAGCTATGAGAGACGATTAAAAAGTATTACCTATGCATTTGTGGACCCGCTGTGGTCAGTGAAAAATTTGTGGACCCGCCGTGGTCAGTGAAAATTTGTGGACCCGCCGTGGTCAGTGAAAATTTGTGGACCCGCCGTGGGCCGAGAAAAGCTGTGTTTTTGTTGATATTCCTGGAGAATTTGCAGACCTGTTGACGTCTCTTAAAGACGAGCAGCGGTGTGTATATCCGGGTTGTAGGGACCCACTCATACAGCTGGAAACCGTGACGTAAGAAACTCTCTGCAATGATTTAAGTGCCAGCCGGTTGCAGGCTGTGTGTGAGAGAGAGGCTGTAAAAGTCTCTTTTTCCGTTCTTTTTGCTGGGGAAAAGTGCACAGTTAAAATTTGGGTGCGGTCACTTCCCCTTTTAATTTTAACAAAGAATAGATACATTGATTAAATGAGGGGTAGATAAAAAGGCATGCTCATTGTGCCGGTGTTTCATTATAGGTGCTTGGAAATAGACAGTGAGAGGCCCACGGGGATCCCATTAAGGCTGCTGAAGCATTTTCCTGTTTTGTGAGCGTGCCTTTGGTGATTTTGAAATACAGTATCACTGGACAGGGTGATTCTAATATAAGAGTTGTTTTAATCCAACCAGAAACAGAGTAAGAATAAAGCTGTGAGCCTCCTCCTGAGTGGAGAGAATGTGCAGAATTTTTGAGTATCTCTTGTTAAAGAAAAGGGAAAAGAGATTCTGTGTACGGCAGACCGTGAAGTTTCTAGATTAAATCAGAGAGAACTAATGTGGCCGAAGGTTGGATCTGATATGAGGTGAACAGAGGACCGGTCTAAAAAGATTAAAAGGTACGCACAAACCTGTTCAATAAGCAAATTTGTGCAAATTGACTGAATTCTAAATTATCTGTTCGCTGAGTAGATGATCTTAACTACTAAATTGGCGCAGTAGGGGTAAAACTGAATTCTCGAGAATAAAGTAAAACATCGAAGTAATGAATGAGTAACTTTGAAGTAATGAGAAGCTTTGAAGCAAGGATAATGAAACTTTGAGGAACAGACAGTACTGAGTTAAAAGGTTATATGGGATTTCATGGTAAAAGAGAAAAAGAGACCAATGCATGTTTAAGAATAGAAGAATATAAGAGTTATTGGTCAGCTTATGGTTTAATAAGTGTCAAACTCCTGTACCTCTTTGAGACTTCAAAGAGGAGCTCCGGCGTGGGCATATGTCAGGTGGTGTTGCCGAGAGTTGTGGGCTCGGTGAATAGCTAATGATCAAGAGGATCATTTTGGGAGACGCTTATTTGTAAGTAAAAGGATTAAGTTCGGACGAGGAAGTCCGACAGAAAACACCTGGTGCTGTCAGGATGTTTAAGT
The DNA here is from genome assembly GCF_001858045.2 of Oreochromis niloticus. Taxonomy (NCBI): domain Eukaryota; kingdom Metazoa; phylum Chordata; class Actinopteri; order Cichliformes; family Cichlidae; genus Oreochromis; species Oreochromis niloticus. Next base: position 38,509,391 of record NC_031977.2, read on the forward strand.
GACACAGAAGTTCAGAAAATCGAGTCAGAAATGGTTTTGTGGCTCTTGGTAAACTGATTTTGAAGGAAAATCAGTGTTTATTGTGCTGAAGTAACAGATCCGGCGCGGTCTGACGGGAAGAATCAGCTGCACAATTCTGAGTGTGCAGTGTTGTTGATATTAACAGATCCGGCGTGGTCTGAGGAAAAGAAATAAATCGGTTAATGGCTGATATATTTATATGAATTTTGGTGGATCTGCTGAGGTCCAGAAAATAATCAATGCGGACTGTGTTTGTTCGAACGTTGATAAATGATCCAGGAAGAATTGCCCTGGGTCTGTGTCTGTGTGTGTGTGTTGTTCAGTGACAACATGCACAGTTTAAAATTGGGCGCTGTTCCTTCCTCTTTTTAGTTTCAAAACACAAAGGCTGTTGGATGAAGAATTACTGTGTGAGGAACGGCTTCACTTTTGATTAGGGAAATAATATGCTTACTTTTGGGTTTATGAAGATCTCGTAACAATCTGGGGGAGATGCCGGGGTAAAAAGAGTGAGCTCGGACGAAGGGGTCCGAGAAAAGAACACCGTGAGTTGAGCAAGGTGTTTTAACTGACTCAGGATTTCAGAGAATCAAGTCAGCTGTGATCTTGAGTTTTAAGGGTAAGTTGATTTTAAAGGAAAATCAATGTTTACCATGTTGAAGTAATTCTGATGATATTACTAGATGTGTTGTGATACAAGTAAAGAATAAGTTGTGTAAAGGTGAACACACGATTGTGTTGAGATGTATGGATCAGCTGCGGTTCATCTGATAAGTTAATACTGGGTAAACTGAGACAATAAACTGTTTTTAAATCTTCACTGGCTGCAGTGAGATACATGTGCTGAAGATTACTGGACCCGGCGAGGTCCATATGATGAAGTTCTTGGGCAGATAAATGACAGAAACAGTTTCTGAATTTTGAGGAGAATTCTGAAGCACTGAGGTTGAATTTTCTCTGTGCTTGGTGCGCTGTGTGGACTTATATCAGAGTTATAAGTCCAAAGGTTATGACCTGGAGGTCATTCATGGTGTTTAAAGAAGAACAGGAATTAGAAAAGGATATTTCATGTCATATTTTGTGTAAATTGAGGAAAACTCACCACATGTGTTCACCTTTTTCATTTAAAGGGACACAGACATTAACACACACACACACACAGGGTGTGAGTTACTTCCTCTTTTAATTTTAAACTGCAACACGTGTTCATTGAACTAGAATTTCAGCAGTGGATGAGACAGGATTTAGGTTAGGGCTAGTCAAAGATAAAGATGACCTTTATTAGTCCCACAGGTGGGAAATTTGTTTTGTTAAAGCAAAAGTGCAAAGTTATGCAGCAGAAATTAGAAAACACTGGAATGCAATAAAATAAAGTAGAATAGAATAAAATAGAATACCAATACTATATACAGCTGAGTAAGAAAATACAAAATACAACTTTGTCAAAGAAAGAATTGCACATATAGCAGTCTTATTGCACGTATGAGGGTTCTGGTAAAGTACTAGTTCTGGTAAAGTAAAAGATTATGCTCAAAGTTTTATGCCCTGGAGGCCAAGAGTCGTGTGTAGAGAAGAACATGACTTGGAAACGGACATTTAAGGTCACATTTTGTCTAAGATGGGGAGAATTGTCCCATATGTGTTTATTTCTCTTCTTTTTAAGAGGACAGACGCACTGAGTGTTGTCTACTTGCTCTTTCTGATTCTAAGCAACCATGTTTGATAAAATACTCTTAGGAAAGCGTATTTTGAGTGCTTCTAAGTGTGTGAATGTTGTGAGTACTTGATTTGAATGATTCTGTGTGATTTGTACAAAATAATAAATAAGTAATAATAACTCATAGGCGAGTGCGTGAATAGAGGAGGCCTGAGAGAGTGTGTGTGCGTCAAACAGGAAGTCTGATTATAGCTGGGGAGAGACGTTGCAGCATGAAAACAGAGCAATTAGAGACTGAATGTCTTAAGAAAAAGTAATAAAATATATTAATTACATGTTTTAGAAAAAGAAAGACTGAGAAAATAAATACATGAACTAACAATTACATTAATGAATAGAAAACACACGTACACAAATTGTTACAGGTGAAATGTTGGGAATACTCAAGAAGTGAGATAGCTTAATATACTGATGAAATGAAGAAAGCAGCTTACACTCCTTTGATTTCCAGAGTCAGTGTGTCCCCTCCCCTCATAGCACCCGTGCCCACTTGGCCCCCGTATCAGGCGAAGCATGGAAGGCTGGACAGCCCATGACGGGTAAGATCCCACCTCGAAACCCTGGGACAACCTAAGGCAAGGCGCAGTCACGATTGCTTGAACCTAGGTCCCTAAGTGAGCTTGGACTCACTGGAGGAGACGGGACTACAAGGGTAAAGCCGCTGGGGCAGAGGGGGAAACGTCATTAACAATGACGAGTGATGAGCCAAAGAGGGGAGACACTCACTGTCTTACAGGGTGAATTGTTCCCTGAACCTGAAAATCAAGCTTTAACTTCTGGCTGAGGACAAGGAATGTTGTTATTTAAGGAGGGAGATCAAATTTGGGAAAGAGAAAAACTGACTGTTTAAGTGGAACCTTGTGAGGGAGTCTGAAAAACCACGAAAAGAAACATATACACAATCACACACACAAATAGAAAATGCGTTAACCTTAGAATACAAAAGAGCTCATGAAGATCAGATAGCAGGTTTAGCATAGGAGTCTGTTTATCATGTTGTCCAACTCGCTTAGTGTGTAGTAAGTTTTCAGAAGAGAAAATTTAGAATTTAGTGTTGATGGTGTGCAAGTTGTGTGGTGTTTAATGAGATTTTCTGTGTTTTGAGCAGGTGAAATTATGTTAAGTTGACCTGAGAGAGTCAGGACCTTGAAGAACTTGTGGCAAAATGTTCTGTGTTTAAGATTGTTGAGGTTGTTGTTGTAGTGATGGGTTACTTCTATCGGTTAGATTTGTGTTGTTTTCTTATTTTAATAGAGGGAGTTTTATCAAACATGCACATGTCTAAGGGGTCCATCATTTTTGTAACAGTGCACTTAGAAAAACCTGTCAGGTGATTTTGTTTTGTGTTTTGATGAGCTAATAATCAGCTCTCTTCTTCTCATTTTTGTTCTAAGCAGGCCTGCAAAAGAGTGGATAACAGCGCTGAAAATTCTCGGTGACCTTCTCCAGATTACAATAGGCAGAGGAGAAGGCTAAGTCTCTGTCTAAAAGGATTGCCGCGAGCCAATCCAGTCTAAAAGCAGAAAGAACTATTTTCTTAAAAACAAAGTAAAACAAATAAATGAGTTGATGTTGCTGAGAGTGAAGACTGAATATTTGCGAGATAGTCTCCACTGTCAGCAATACCTGATGTTAATGCATGTGAGTGAATGTGTGTAAATGGATGGTGACTGGACGGACCAGGCAGACCATAGGTTGGACCGACTGGACACTGAGATAAAGACTGGACTAAGGTTAGACACATGACTGATAACTTTTCTGGTTTAAGTTTTCTTTCTTATAACACAGATTGGATCATAAGTGGGGAAAAACTGAGTATGAAATGTGAAGTTCTGGTTAACATACAGGTTTTTGTTTCTACGAAGTTCCAAGGATGCAGGCTGTGGATGGAGCCAAGAAAAGATTTGACATAATGATTAATTTGATTTCATTCCTTAAACACAGGTTTGAAGGGCCGGAGCATGAATATCTAATATGATATGACTAACCTTTTTCTTTTAATCTCCTAAGCTCGAGTGAAGGATTTTGAGTTGGTAACACATAAGATGTGTCACAAAAGGGGGGAGTTATAGGATTTAAGGTTTAATTTGAAATGGGTTTTAGGATCGTTTTATGACGTTTGGGGTTTTTGATAATTTAGATATAGAAATTGTTTTGTGGTTCTTTTTGATCTGTTTCTATGCTCAGATGGTGATGGTTTATATCTTACCCTGGGCGTGTTTAATAAAACTAAAAGTGTTGCTCACACACATGAAGGGCATGGAGATTAAGTAAAGTTAATATAAAGGACAGAGCCCAGAACATGATATGGTGAAACAACTTTGAATGATTAAAGGAACCTTAGATGAATATAGTAGATTAGTGAGGTGTAGCAGAGAGAGGCTGTTTGTTTTCTATCCTTTACAGGAGAAGAGTTCAGGACCACAGCGACCACAGGGGTGGCGAGAATCCTGGAAGCCCGAGACCGAACGGAACCAACCAGAGAAAGGAGAAGAACAGAGCACAAAGACACCTAGTTGTTTATATTACAAAGAAGATCAAAAGCTTGTTAGACACAGGTTATAATGGAAGCATAAAAGGGATGAGAGGAACTTTACATAACATAGAAATCCTGCAACAATTCGTAAATTGCCCAAACACAGTGTTCAGACTGGATATGCGCTACCCGTTAAAGGGGGCGAAGAAATCAGGCCTAAGTTTGAAAAATGAAACGGGTTAACTCGATAGAGGATGTTTCCAAAGGTCGAGAAAATAATGTAGGACCTTTTACCAGGAGAAAGCTAATTGTATCTTTTACACTTTACAGGGTGCACTGAGGGAAGTCAGGAATAGTTTAAATTAGGATTGAAAAAAAAAATTAAACTAGGTGAAAAGGGGGTGTAGCAAGTAGATTTAGGGCAGCTCACAGCCTGGCGTAAACGCAAGGTGCCGTCACACAGCTTAAGTTATTTGTTTGATTTATTTTAAACATTGAAAACATACAACCCGTTGAGGAGACAGATAGGGTTGGGGAATTGAAAGGTTTTGTTTGTTTAACATAATTTCTTTTGTTATATTTTAGCTTTAACAGGGAACATGCCTCTCTGGAGCTTCTCTCCTGATGCTACCCTGTGTTATGATTTAATGTTGTCAGTGTTTTGTTTTGTCATGTTTAAGGATTTTGTTCTCGGTTGTATCTCACGTTTAGTTTAGTTCAGGGTCCATGTGTCATTCTGTCTCAGTGTCAGGTCTGCGTCTTGGTGTAGTGTTCTCGTTTCCTGTTTTATTGTGAAGGTCTGCGTCTCATGTGAGTGTGTTCAGTTTTACCCCTGTCTCGTCTTGTTGATTATTCCCAGCTGTGTTCCCCACCTGTGTGTAATCTCCCTGTGTTTCCCTGTGTGTATTTAAGTCGCGTCCTCTGTCTTTGTAGTTTGGCCGGTCCGTCTGTGTATCCACTATGTCTCATCCGTGTGTTTCCCTGCTGCCCAACTGTGATCTGTTTTCTGCTCGTGGGTATTCGTGTTCAGGTTTGTGTTTCTGTTCAGGGTCAGTAGTTTAGTTTTTCCCAGTATAGTTTAGTTCTCCGTTCACCATTTTGTCCATCTCTTTTGTTGTGTTTGCCTTAGTGGCACCAGCCATTTTTAGCCGATCTGGTTGTCCATTTTAAGATAAAACCTCTTCTCACCCACAAACTGGTATTCATCTTCTTTTATGTTGCGGCCTTGAGCCGGGTCGTAACACCTGCCAAAGACCCTTATCCATAGAGACTATGTCAGCTCCCAAACAGACAGCAACAAACCAAATCTAGCAATAAAACAACTTAAACATCAATAGTAACAAAGCAAGAACAATACAGAATCCACATCTGAACCGAAGAATAAAACAGTGAAATGTGGATTATTAAATATTAGGTCTCTCTCTTCAAAGCCTCTGTTGGCTCACGCCGAGCGGTCGCAGCAGATGGCTGCCCGTACCTGAGCCTGGTTCTGCTGGAGGTTTCTTCCTGTTAAAAGGGAGTTTTTCCTTCCCACTGTTGCCAAAGTGCTTGCTCATAGGGGGTCACAAGATTGTTGGGTTTTTCTATGGCAGATTTAATGGGATCAGGAGAACCTCATGATTGTACCAAGAAAGCAGAAGTTGAAGGGAAAGTCAGGGAAGATTTAAAAGCAGAACCTATCCCTGGAGCTGAGGATTGGTTCATAGATGGCTGCTGTCATCGTGATGAAGAAGGATCGAAAGCAGGCTATGCTATAGTCTGCAAACAAGGAACTGAATTTGAGCCCACGAGGAGCTCCAGCAGTGGAAGGAGCCACGCTGGACTGGTCCTTATGAGGTCGTTGCCAGAACAACTATAGCAGGTCAACTAAAAGGGAAAGGCGATGCCTGGTATCATTGGTCGCAGTGTGCGCCAGCACATGAGAGCTTGCTAGAGGAAAACTCGTTTTAACTAACACAGGTGTCAACGATAACGAGCAGAGGCAAAATAAATCCTCTCACCTGTGCAACGGGCCAACCAGTAGTCTACCTGGGAGGCCGAAGAGAGAAGAGGAGCAGCGCAGAAGGTCGCCACGCCAGCAGAAAGGAGCGGTGACTAGTTGAGGACTCCACAAAAGCAGGGGAGTTTCATTCCAGGATATAAAGTTTATATAACATGATGCAAACACACGAGTCAGAGACACGTAATGAGAAAACTGATTAGAATGTTCCTTACAACTACATGTTTATTGTATGCAATGATATTAACTATGGCTGTGTTGTTTATTGTCTATATTTTGCAGGGCACTCCGGACCAGTTGTCTGAACACGGAGGCCAGTCCAGCCCAGCACTTCCTGAGACTGTAGTTGCTAAAACAGGATCGGTAAAAAAAAAAAAAAAGACAAAAGCGCGAGGTGTCAGGTAAAGGTGATGAGTGTCTCCGCATGAATAATGGCATAGAGTTGAATTATGGTAAAGGGTCTACCCGCTCATTCACATTTGATTTGTGTGACGTTATTAAGTGTACAGGAGCTAGTAGTAGCTGGAGAGCGTCTGATGTATGGGTCTGCAATCACCCCATGATATGCTTAGGGCAAATTTAGTTGATGCAAAGTCTAAGCCGCTCGCAGAAAGCTTAATCACCATTCTGACTGATCAGATGGTAACTTCGAGAACAGTAGCTCAAAAGGAACAGGAACCAAAAGAGAGATTACTTCTGACGACAGATTACTCTAGACTGAAGCCTAAGGATTTGATAAAGCGTGCCACCGGTTTCAAGGACAGTAACCTCTGGCTTGATTGGGTGGCTCAAAATGCTAGAGAACAACATGTATCTGACTGTGTTGCCTGTGCTTCAGTTAGGCAGGTAAAGGCTATTCCACAACACAACACACGTACCTTAGCCGCCAGAGGTAAGAGACATATTTTGGCCGAAAGAGGGACCCAGGGTACACATGCATATGACCCTAGGTTAAACTCTCCGACCTGGATAGACTCTATTGGGGTGCCCAGGAGAGTTCCAGATGAGTACAAGCTGGTAAATCTGATAGTGGTAGAATTTGAAAGTAACTATGTTCATTGGAATCTGCTGAGACTCTCTAACCAAACCAGGGACGCCATGATGGGGTTCGCAGAACAATTGGGTCCGAGTTCACTGACGGGAGAGCAAAATCGAATTGTCTAAAACCATGCATGAGCACTCAGGTATCGAAAATCTGCTGGCGTCCTGGATGACATCTGTGTTTGGACAATGGAAAGGTGTGGCTATGTCAGTGATGTTTTCTTTGACTGTACTTTTGGGAATACTGGTCATCGCTAGTTGTTGTATCATTCCTTGTGTCAGAGGATTGTTGGTAAAAGTAATGGCGAGGGTTCCTAACCCTGGCTGGGTTGAGGGCATCTACCAGATGAACTTAGAACCCATAGAGTGGGCCAGGGAGTGATACAACATGAGGTATGGTGACATTCCTTGATGGAATGTCAAAAGAGGGAATGTTGGGATTTAGAGATTCTTTTATTGCTGCCATATACTCTGCCTTATGATAAATGCATTAATAACATGTTCTACAGTATTATTTTATCAGTAATATTGTTTACAGGGTTCATATTGCATTGAATATGTTTGTCATCACATTCATTCTATTCACAGGTTGAGTTCATTCTATACACAATGCATAACTGTGCTTGTTTAGAGTTGATGTTCTATCCAAGAGGGTTTTAAGCTTCACTGATGAGAGTGTCCAGGTGATACATGTTGAGGGAAGATGAGAACATAGCAGGTTAATTGCATGCATGCTTACAATACACATAAATCTAGTAGCAGGCCTGAGCGAAGGCCCAAGTGTCTTCTGCTTCTTATTTGAGACCTGCGCCAATTTAGTCTACTTAGTGATTGAGGACGAGGGTCCATTATTAGCCCTTAGAGGCCCTGAAGCTTGAAGTTATTACCTTAAAAGGAAGGTGTTATCAAAGAGAGAAGTTATATGTCTGTTTATAGTTATTAGAGATGTACAAGATGTACCCTTGTCTGTAAACAATGACTGGACATAATGTATTTTTGACCTGTATTGACGTGTATGTGGGGGTGTGATCCTCTATGCTATAAAACCAGAAGTCAGTGTATTTTTGTCAGAGCAAATAAGCCATATGCTGATGGTTGTTCTCCGTTGTCAATAAACTCATCGTTTGATTGTACTTTTCTGGGCCTCCGTCGTTTGTTGTCTGGTCTACAGTTGACCGATCTCGCTTCACGATTTATTAATCGACGCCGCCGCCAGCATTCGTACATGTGTGAGGTTTCCCGTGCGTGCTGTGAACACAGGTGCAGCAGATGTGATGTCACAGCTGCAGATTCACAGATGTTTCAGACGGACACGCTGCTGGAAACGACCGCTCCCACTTTAACTTCATCTACACCCACACACTGCAGCGTTTATTTCTACCATGCAACACCTGAAGTTCAGAGGAAGACTGCAATGAGTCCAGCACCTCAGGCACCAGGAAGTGGTCACAAGGCTGTAATGATGTCACAGTAGCACACGCAACAACCAATACAGCGAGTGTAAAGTCACGGCGCCGCCATCATTAAAGAAAAGTCTCTGAGGAAGAGTCGAGGAGTTGTCGTTACACATCGCCCTGCGCTTCTACTCGAAACCCACCTGTAAACACCAACATCAACCTCCTGCAGGTCCTCTAACATCCAGCAGGGGCAGCAGTGAGTCAGTCCCCATAGACTCCCATGTTAAAACTTCACAGTGTGTTTCCAGCCTGATAAACAAACTGGTCTCTGTGGATAATTTCCTCCTTCACAACAGCTGCAGAGGGGAGGATGCTTTAATAACGGACCTGTTCTAGTAAGACTTAAACATTTTATTATTTTACATTATATTATTGTGTTGTTTACTTTTATGTTCCCTGCTGCTAAACTTATCTCCCCTTGTGGGACAATAAAGAATTTGAATTGAATTGGGGGCGTGGCCTCTTTGACTGACAGCTGGATCTAGCTGCTAGCTGTCTGCTAGCTTCACCTGAACTGGGCCTCTGCAATGTGTTTGTTTGCTTAATGACATCATGTGACCAATAACATGGCTGCTGTGAGGTCAGTGCACTGACCCCAGCAAGGCTGGGTGAGTTTTACTCAGTGACATTCTGGGATTTTGAGTGAATGTTACAGAGCCCTGATTAGCAGGTGTGTGTGCCTGTGTGCACTCTACTTCAACAGCACTCCACCATCTCACATTACGTCTGGCTCCAGTCTGTGGTTTTTCCTCACTTTTAACATCTTCATCAGCCTTCAAACAAAATTTTAAAACATTGTAAAGCTTCACAGTTTCTACAACATTCCACCGACCTCCTCGATGTCTCTCGCTGCTCCGCAGTTCAGCTCACCGATCACCCACTTGGCCCTCTGGCGGAGGTGGAGCCCGTGGACGGAGACGGCGTGGTGAAACTGTTTGGACAGCGACTGCGAGCTCTGCTGCAGGACGCCTCTCTGCGTGAAGACGCTCCACCTGCTCCGCCTGACCTCCGAGCTGGTGCAAAGGGCACCATCTTTGTCCTTGTGTGGCTGCTTCTTAGGTCTGTTGTTATGAGACACAGGGTGGAGATCGCAGTGGGTTTCTGGGTCACCATCTCTGGGTCTCACCTCTGCTGCTGGGGAATCATCCAAACACGTGACGACAGGAGCTGGTGTCGCAGGTCTGATGGGCAGAGGGCGGTCTCCGGTGAGCGTGGGGAACCACGGTGTGAAGGCCGGAGGAGCACGGAGAGGGAACGGCTCCAGGAGCTTCTGCGTGGTCTCCAACAGCGAGCCGAGCTCATCAGCTGATCCAGGCTGATAGTGCAGGACTACATCCTCCATACAGGCGGACGGGTCAAGGGACCGACTGCAACACCCTCCTCCTCACCATCATCATCTTCCTCTGTGTGATGTCAGTCCAGGCAGACATGAAGCACGTTTCATTCACACCGACAGCCCATTAACGTCATCAAGTGGTGAATGGATTAACTGTTAAAAATGCTCAACAGAAATTATACTGCGCATGCTCCAGAGTTCACATTTCTACACACGCTGACCGAAGCATTCACACTACACAGCATCCCGACCGGAAATGTCACATTCAAACAAATCTTTACCGACTCCGTGACCTTTCAACTTTGCGGCTTTAAAGTAAACTCAGGCTCAGCTCGCGCTCCGTTCCCAAACTTCCGTCGAGCTCCGGGGGCTAATGTTTTTAGCCTCTGCTGCTAGCTCACTTTAGCTACCGTGCTGACCTGTGAGCAGAGCCGGTATTTACCGGCGGGCCTCTCCGAACTGACAGGTGGTGACTCTAGCCCACCTCCACACCTCAGACCCGCGCGCCTCCATCAAACAGCCGCGAACCACTCCAGGAAGCTAACATGGACGGTGTCGAGCAAATATCGCTCCAACTCTCGCGATATTTGATGTAACGCTGAGGCGGAAATCATTTTAAGTTGAAAATGTGTGTTTTTTACAGTCGCTGATTTTCATCAGAGTTTGATATCATAAACAGTAACATCTGGAAACATCTGCTCATCATCCACAAAGGCAGAAACATCCAAAGAAGAGCTTCAGGAAGCCCGGAGAACTTTGTGCTGTGAGCTGCGCAGAGCTCACACTGAGCTGAAGGATGAAGCTGCTCACACCACAGATTCACCTGCAGGCTCTCACCCCCTGATATACTGCACTTCCATGTATCTATTCGCATTTTCCTGCAAAAGGTGGAGAAACGATGGTTGTTCAGTTGCATAAAAATAGCAAAAAGTGGAAAAAACTTTTTAAACTTTTACCACAAATTCAAAAATAAATGATCACTATCAAATTTGTGTTTAAGGCTTTTTTAAATTCTCAATTGTAAAAGTCGCTCTGCAGAAATAATTTTTTAAAAAGTTCCTGCTGATTTCTACAACACATCAGCCAGTTCACGTTCATAGCCTGAATTCAGAACAGCTGTGATTCACGTTACGTGACGTCACTCATACTTGCCGGTGAGCTCCGGTTACCGTTTCCAGCAGTAGATGCAGGTCTGAAGCTGGTGTCTTCTCTACAGGCTGCTCAGCACTGTGATGTTAGTCTTTCATCAAAACACAAATAAAAACATCCTTCAAAGTACAAAGTAGTCTCATTTAACACTTAAACATTTCAGATTTCCTTCTGAATCTCTGCATTAAAATATGTAAATAAAAAATATACATTTCCTGCCAGCATTCTCAGACTTGACCTTAGAGCACAGATGTCAAACTCCAGGCCTGGAGGGCCGGTGTCCTGCAGGTTTTAGATGTGTCCTTGATCCAACACAGCTGATTTAAATGGCTAAATGACCTCCAGAGGCCTGGTAATGAACTAATCATTTGATTCAGGTGTGTTGACCCAGGGTGAGACCTAAAACCTGCAGGACACAGACCCTCGGGGGCTGGAGTTGCCCACCCCTGGGCTTAAGTAACAAGCTGAACATGTGTTCTGAGCACGCTCAGAAAACAACAGAACTGGAGGACAAAGTTTGAACCTCCAGGTGAAGCAGGAGAAGAACGAGGCCGACTCACACAGGAAGTTCATCAATAGGACATTTTATTTCATACGTCTGTTGTCTTTATTCAAATTACAGTAATATACTTGCTGAGATGACCACCGGCTGCAGCCCGGACAGCTAAAACTCACAGCTGTACTACTAGAAGCAAACTTAAATCAGTTTTTAAAATTATTTCGCAACAGAAAGAAAAAAAAAAAAAAAAAAAAAAAAAAGCAGGTATGCCAGGAGACGTGTGGTGTTGGCGGTGACGTCAGGTCGGGTTTTAGTGCTGTGGTCTTTTAAAAAAAAGAGAAAGGAAACAGAAGAGGAAGAAGGAGGAAGCCTGCGTTTGCGTTGTACATGTGGTAAAGGAGCAGAATTATGGCACATTTGGTCCACGTTGGTAGTTTTATTCTCTCGATTTCAAACATGTAAGAAACAAAAAGAAGAACAGATCAGAGTTTACATGTTTCTGCAGCACAGCATTAAAGACAGCATACTGAAAACACGACTGTAGGGGGCCGCCCTCTTTAAAATCTGGATTCAGCCAATCGTTTGTCTCTATTCATCATCATCATTATCAGAAGAAGGATTAGAATGGTCTTTCCATCCAAAATGACTGGGGGGAGGGGTGGGTGGAGGTTCGTGGACGATGGACGATGGGATGCTTCGGACATTCACAGGAAGTAGTCGGGAGTGCGTCTGGTCACATGGGGCTCACCGCGGCGAGGGGCGGGGTCAAACTGAAGGCTGAGGAGACAGAAGAAACCTCGTTAGTGATGACTTCCTTTAAGTCGAGTGAGGTTAGATCAGTTAAACCTTAGCTTCTGTAGCCATGGTAACAAAGACAGTCATGTAATTTTAGTGGATGAGACCTAGACTCAGACTGTACATAAAAGATGGTCACAGTGATGTAAAGCCTTGACCTGGCATTTTAAAATCAGATGTTAAGGAGCGAGCCGTGGAGCTGCTTGTCCGTCACAATGAAGCCCCGCCCATAAGCCCTCCCCCTTTCTGGATGTTTCAACTGTAACAGGACCAAAACTTCCAGAATAACTACATTTTATTCAGACCAAAATCTCATCAGGAGAGTTTACTGAGCTCAGCTCATGTCAACCTTCAGGAGTCGCCCCCTGCTGGCAGCTGTCAGTGTGTCCATGAATGAAACTGAATGTGTGCTCTGATGTTTCTGACTCAAGGTTACGCAGAAGCACAGTCTGCAGTATTTATGCTAAACTTTTTATATGAAAGAAGAGAAACAAAAAAGGAATCTGGGGATTCGTGATGTTTAGTGTGTCCAACCCTCAGGGTCCCCACACGGCTCACTTCGTGTATTTTACATGGATGTATTCATATTTAACCTCAGCACCGTTCGGCCTCTCATATCATGTGAACGCATTCTTCGTACTTACAAAGAATATTTCAGAGTGTCGTCCAGTTCCATGATGGCCGCCTGGTTTCCACAGCGGTAGCAGTAGTTTGGAGCACTGAAGATGGTCACCACGTTCTTGTCATGGCCCCAGTTGTAGCCCTGCAGGAACAAACATGTCAGTTAGACTGGGACACCTGTGATCAACAGGGGGCGCTACTGAGCTGAACGAGCAGGGCTTCTTGGGCTCAAGAACAAGTTTCATTTCTTTGTTTTTGACGTTTCTGAGTGAGAATCAGCCAGTCATTAAACGACCAATCAGCACAGAGTAGCAGAAATATTTTACTCAAAGACAAAATCGTCTGTGAGAAGAAAAAAAAAAGGAAAAAAGGACTACAAAGTCATATTTCACTTCAGAAACATGAAATTGTCAAGTTAACCGTGAACTGAATGGCGTGCTAACATCAGCAGGAACGGCTCTCGCAGATCAGTTCAGGAAAACTGACGAGAACTTTGTAATTTTAACATTTCCAGTGAGAATAACGGTGGAACCAGAAACTCTCAGCTCGACCTGCTCTGATGAAACCAGCGAGGGTGACTGCTCTGTTGGGACGAGTGGAGGGTTCATCTGTGGGCGCGGCGCGTCCTCGGCCGGCTGTGATCGGAGCTTTCCTTCAGCTGCAGATGAAGTTCGGGCAGCTGCTTGGCGAATCTTCTGAACAGTGAACTGAACCTCCGTGGGAGTGAAACTGGGACACCAGGGAGGAGATGAGGAGCCTGCTCCAACTTCATGTTGTTGCCATGGAAACCAGAGGATTTTTATAGGACCCTTCAGTCCACTTGCTGTGTGAACACGTGTGCCAGGTTTAACATAAAAATAACAGGACACGTGAGCGCCAGTCTGTGAGGTTCACCACGACAAACCTGCAGCAGCGTGGGTTTCTGAAGCTCATCATCATGACATCAGAGGACAAACGGGTCACCTGACCGGGATAACGAGGTCACCTGACCCAAAATAAAGTGTTTTGTTTTTTTTCTTTCTAATCTGAATCATAACAGGTTGGATTGCCTTCTTTTATCTGAAAAGCCGTTTACGCAGCCAGATTTTTTTTTTTTTTTTTTTTTAAAGTGAACCCCCGAGGAGATTATGTACAAACACATATTCATACTCATTCTTTGGTTAAATAGCACAATATTTTCACATAAAAGTGACACTGTGCTGTGAAAAAGCGTCCAAAAGTCATCGTTTTACCTCCATGACCAGCTGATGGGCGCGAGACACCAGAGTGAGGCCGTTGGCATGATTGAAGGTTTCAGAGATGTCCTGACCGAAAGTGTAGCCGGCACCTCGGGGAGAGATCCCCCACCCGCCGCGGTCATCGGGGTCCGACCACAGCAGGTCGCACATCGGGCCCTGAAACAGAAGCAAACAGCTCAGATAAACCACACAGTTCAGAATCTTAAATATAAACCTGATAAATGACGCTTAGAGTTTAAACTAGAAGCACAGATCATAACTGCACTGCAAGCAGAAACTCATGATGGACACCGGACGTTATTGAAGGTTTGATTGGTGTTGCAGAGCTTTGCAGAGTACTGATTTTTTAAATAAACTGCTCTCCTGTTCTTGCTTTGGTGACAATTTTGTACATAAAGCAGTAAAATTACTACGTGTGAACAGATGAGCTGTGCCTGTAGTTTTTAAAGTAATTAATGACACAATCAGGTCTAACCTCGGCTCTGGCTCCGCTGTAGCTCACGAATGAGCGTCAGCATCGAGCCGACCGACGCGTTTGTTCTGCCTATTTATCACCACAAACTGCTGTGGTGCCAAACGTGGATCAGTGTGAAAATAAAAGCTCCACAGAGGCCGTCTCTCAAACAACCGACGGGCTTTCGTTTAAAAAGTATTTCTGTCCTCCGTAGGAAGCAGGTGGTTTCCATCCCTGACAATCTGAAAGCTGACGTGTGTGTGTGTGTGTGTGTGTGTGTGTGTGTGTACCTCATGTGGAACTTCTTGCAGGCGGTCCAGAGCTCGTATGTGATCCAGAGTGTCTATGGAGGGAGACAAGCCTCCGTGGAGACAGAAGATCTGAAACAAAGAACAACAAAACCTCCAGCTAAATAATTCATGAACAGATTCACCAACAAACAGTTAAAAACATCTTTATTCAGCTTTAAACTCAGGCGGGAGTGTGTGGACGCTCAAATATTCACTCATGAAGAAAGAAAAACCCAAATAAAACTGACAGGATGTGGCTGAAAAACAGACAATGGGGTAAATGTTTAAGAGGCGGACAAACCGCAGACACGAGAAACAGGCGATTAAAAATAAATAAGAATCATGATCCATGCTGACCGTTTTTAATGTCAGATTCATGCTCAAGAAAAAGATATGCCACATTTGCCAAAAATAATATGATCATCATTCTTTCATGTGTTCAGGTTTCTTTAATCAGCTACAGTTCACAGCAGATCTCTGTACTCAGCTTCTATTCTAGCCTATCAAAAAGCATGACGGGATTTATCATCTATGGAACAATCCAAACAATCATGAAGTCATTTAAATAAAGTGGTTTCTCCCATTTCTACTCTTTCTAGCTGCATCACCAGCAGGGGGCAGTGATGCAGCTACAAAACGTTTTCCAACCAACAAACAAAAACACTTCTAACATCTTATCAACTACTGGGTGTGTGTCCAAGTAACCATCTGTGGGTTATGATAATAAACACAGTGTCACACCTGAAAAAAGGAGCACTGATTTAACCTTACACGCAGGGATGGGATACGAGAACCAGTTCTTATAGTAGAAGAACCAGTTCTTGGAATTCTAGTAGTCTACGTCCTTGGAATTGTTAGTCTGCCTGCCTATAGATCCTTGCACACTGGCTACGATCAGCTGATTTCAGTTTGTGTGTTGGAGGAGGAAAATAGTGGCGCCGTCTCCAGCGTGGACGCAATGATAACATGGAGACTCCTCCAGGACAGAAGCGCCTGCATCATACTGTTAACACATGCTCTTTAACAGCATGCTAATGCTAAGCTAGTCAGACAGCATGCTCAAACTAAGCTAGCCAAGAGCCCAGAGTGACGCTAAAGCTGAGTGAATCCCAACACCACACCGTGGTGGTGAAGTCCTAAATGATCACCTTTAAAGTGTTTGTGCTAATAACATCATGTACAGTCAGACAGGCATGGAGAACAGCACTGACTGAGAGGCTTTGAACAGATCACATAGTTCAATTCAACATATGAGACTGAGAATGCACAAGCATCTACTTAAAATCTATTCAATTTATCATCTGTGATATTATTCTGTACAATTCCAATGTATTTTGTTCATCTCCCTTAAATAAACAGGCAGCCTTAAAGTATGAAATATTCATATACAAATACACATAAATGTGTGTACTATCTGAGTGGCTGATGGTGCCCCACAGGCCTCAGTGTGAGCTTGAAGACATTTATAATATTAAAGTAGTTTAATGTGTCGGTGCTGACGATAAACACATTTTGAATGAAAGCCGGGGAACACAGAAACGAGTGGCTATTCTTTGTGACCATATGGATCGGTCCCTCATATCACCATTATTTCACCTAAAGCCACCAAGTTAATACTCAAAAAAGCTGCAGCAATACACACAAACATAAACAGTACTTGGTGACAACTTTGCTTTTAGCCTCTAACCCTCTGGGGTCCAGGGTGTAACTGGCTGTTTTTGACTACTTTTGATTTGGCCGCTATACTTCACCTTTAAAAACTGTTTATCTTGCCAATCTGTTATTATCTCATTTTGACATAATGTGTCAGCACAATTGATCTAAATTCAGACAAAATATAAAATACGAGTAGAAAGTGATATTTTTGACTGTAAAAACCACAAGCATGTTTAACGAATCATTTTCATAACTTGAAATGCAAATAGAAATTTTACATTTTTTAAAAATATGCACAAGTTTTGCAAACAACAAAGTTATATGGTACTATTTACCTAAAAATGCAGCCAAGGCTCAGACGTTTTTCATATAACCATTTCAAACTATTTACAGAACAATCAGGTGCTCTTCGTCAAATAAGAAGCCACACAAATTATTTATGCAACTCCAAAAAATAGTTTGTGTCCAGTCTAAGACAGATGAGAACAGCACAGGGATAAACCTGCAGGTCTGACAGCAGGTGTGTCGCTCAGCGTTTACACTGCAATCTGCCTTTGGTGGCTTTTTTACAGCAACTGTGACGTTCACTAGTAGAACTGACACAAAACAAAACAACGACTACACCACACACTAACTACACAAGACAACACACTAACTTGAGACTCCAAACACGATAAACATCACAAATCTCTCACGTATCAAAACTCTCTCTCTCTTTCGCTCACTCGCTCTCTCTCGCCGGTCACTCCTAAAACTTCCCCTCTCTTCCCAAACAACCAAATACCACATGTTGCCATATCATTTTTTGATTGGTCGACATGGTACATTTTTCTACCAATAGGGGAGGAGTGTTTTTTCTTTTTTCACTCACAAGCAAAGCGTGTTTGCTGGCGCTCTCCTTAGAAAACGCAGTTTTTACCGTTTCTTCCTGGAGTAAGCGCCACTGCTGTATTCAGAAAAAAAACATCAGTTTTACGTGACCTATCAACACAATTTAAAAACTGGTATATAGTTTGAAATCCGCACGTTCGACCCAAGTTGAAATGGAGACTCTGGGTCCGTCGACCCCAGAGGGTTAATCAGAAAGCCTTAAGTTAGCTAGTTATGTATCGGGCTAATGTTTAAAGCTTTCACTTGAGTAAATTAACTCATATTACTGCTAAGTAATGTTAGCTAAGTTCACAGCATATTCCATAATAGCGCTGCCATACTGCATCACACTCAGTGCATTTCAATCACTTCTCCAGCGAGTTTGATAGCTAGCACAATAATAATCATAATTTTAAAAAATAGCATGTGTAACGTACACGTGTACATTACACATGCTACATACACATGCTGGAAAATTATTTACTAGGACTCACCTATCATGCGACTAGAGAGCGCAAACTCCGCTCTTGTCGTTTTCCATCAAACGCTCATTAAAACAGAAACCTACAGGTATGTTAGCGCACTCATCCCCGACTGTCCGAGGGAGGGGCGGGGTCACACGTTGAAACAGACAGAGGCGCAAAGCAGCCCAGGCGGGGAAACTTTGCTTTTACATTTTGCGACTCATTTTATTTCTCTATCTGATAAGAAAACTATTCAATCAGATAGTTATTTGTGGTGAATGAAATACAAGTTACACTTTCAAGCACTTTTAAGCACCACATCGGAAATTCAAGCACTTTTCAAACCTTGAAAAAACAACATTAAAATTCAAGCATTTTCAAGGATTTCTAGCACCCGCACGAACCCTGCAGCGTGTTTCAGATCATTCTACATGGTAACATGACAGTAATGTAAAGAGTAGTGTAATGAATGTCTTTCTCTTGGGAGTAATTAAATAATTTACTGCATTACTTTTAAGAAAAGTGTACTGTGTAATATGTGTATTAACGTTTTTACTTGACTTTGAGTATTGACCCAACACTGATCACAACAAACAGGAAACACCTCTAACTGACCACACAACATGAAATTAATCTGCATGAATTGATATGCTGCTCAGTGACTGTGGCCACTCTCAAAGCACAGCCAATGAGAATCAATAAGGGAATTAAATCGATAAGTAATATTAATAATGGAATCTGAATAACTAAATTCTTATCGATTCCCACCCTAATTGCAGGTCTGATCAGATGAAAACATCACAGTGAAACTGGGATCAATGAAAGGGCGTGGCGCGTCCTACCTGTCCGTCGACCAGCGCAGTGAGCGGCAGGTAGTCGAACAGGTCTGTGAAGTACTTCCACACGTTAGCGTTGCCGTACTTCCTCAGGCACTCGTCGTAGAAGCCGTAGACCTGTGTGATCTGCCGAGACTCGTGGTTCCCTCGCAGGATGGTGATTCGCTCCTGGAAACGAACCTGAACGACAATTGAAAAATAAATAACGTTAAAGACGATCTAAACCCGGGTCAGACCCCCAGGGAGCAGCATGCTGACTCAGCTACATGTTTAATGACTGTTCAGTCAGACTTCATGATGTAAAATAGAAACGATTAGCTAAAGGAAACCATCACGCTGTGATACCGAGACAGGAAAGAAGAAGCACTCAGACAAAAGTGTGACTCTGCTGGCTGCCTCTAGAACAGAAACAGGACCACCACTCCCCACCGGGGGAGGAGTCTGACAGCAGGACGAGACATACCGGAAGAACCTTCGAGACAGGAAGCTAGCTGGATGGCATTAACTATACTTTCAAAATAAAAGCAAAGAGGTTGTAAACTACTAAAGCAGCAGCGCTGTTCTCTCAAACAGGTTAAAAAAAAATTATAACAACCAGGTAAACATGTGATACATGCAAGTACAACAACAACCACAGTGATGCAATTTTCTAAATAAAGTTTCTTTGCATCATTTTTATTTGTCTGTGTATCATTTTAACTACATTACACTAAACTTTAAGTATAAATAACTTTGTCTGAAGGGCCGATCACGCCGGTGTGTTCCTGTGAACAACCAGGTTTCTGTAAACTCAAAGCTCACAGCCTGTGAATCCCACAACAAACCTGATATCTAACCAGAATCACACGTCTGAGTCCAGGTCTGACACGTGGTGTGGTTAGAAAACAAAAAAAAGGTCATTAAAGTCCATCAGTTTCCTTGAGATTTACATGCTGCAGTTGTACTGTGAACACAATCAGATTCAAACTAGTTCACATCATTTTCACATCATGTGGTTGCTTCTGTTCAGACCACATTTATCCCCCGACTGCTCCTCTGTGTGCAGCAGAAACATTGGCCATCTCCTCAGTCAGCTGATTTCCCCTCACATGTCACCACTTCATGTTTTTATAAAACGTGTTTATGATGCTCTAAAACTTTACTCAGATTAAACGTCTGCTCAGCTGAGCTGATGTTGATCTGTTTGTTTGAACAAGTCGAGTTCAGACGAACTGCAGATGATTTTTGGAAGCTTTCAGGCTGACGGAGCAAACAAGTTCAGTCTGCTTCTTATCAGAACAAACAAACAGTCTGTCAGCCTGTGGCGACCGAGAGGGCCGCTGTGATCCTAACAGGAAGTAAAATCAGAGAACATCAGCTGACATCAGAGCGCTTCCACGCAGCACAACTGAACGCCACACAGAAACACAGAGGTTTACCTTTAACGTGACGAGCAGCGTGACCGTCTCCACAGAGTAGTAGCCTCTGTCGACGTAGTCCCCCATGAACAGGTAGTTGGTGTCGGGAGACTTTCCTCCAATCTTAAAGAGCTCCATCAGGTCGTGGAACTGACCGTGGACATCGCCGCACACCGTCACCGGGCATCGCACCTGAGGGGACAAACACAGAGTCACATGGTCAGCGCCACAGAAACTGTTCAACGAAGCTCATTTGTTTTGTTTTTGTTTTTTTTACACCAAGCCAAAAGGAAGCCAGCGTTTTGCTTTTTTTTATCTTCCTGCTCTAACATCCACTCCAAGGTCTGATTTTAGATAAAAGCACAAATATAGTTCTTAGATACTGGCCCCGATGACTGATGATCAAATAGGATCCAACTGTTGGGTCATATTAAATAAATTACATTTTTATTAGGAAACAAAGCTGAAGGAAAAGTCAGGGATTTTCTTTAACCCCGAACAACCTGGTTTTATGTTGACATGACTCATGTTTGTGTCTGCAGCAGAGGAACGTCAATATTTAGGCTGATAACAAATGAACACACATGCACACACACGGACACACACGGAGCTGAGCGACAGTACGTGAATATTTAATGCTGGGTTTTATTTGGGATGCACTGACCTGATCTTTGAATCAGAAATTTGATCTCAACTCAAAAGGTTGAACTGGGTATCCATGACAACAGGCTGATATATTCTAGTCAGTTCTAGTTTTTACTGTTTGTTAGCCTTTTGGACACAAATACATCAAACCTGCAGGAATCAGATCAGCAACAAAGACGATGAAAATGCTGATCGGTGTAACACTGTTCGACCTTCAGGTGACTCACCTGTGCTCACTAATTACCAGGAATGTGTGCGACTCATCAATTGGATGTTTAACAGCTACGGCACTCGACAGTTACATAACTACTCTGTGGTTAAACTGAGCAGTATTTCATTAATCTACAACCACAGTTTCCTGTAAAGCTAGCCCAGTTTATCGGTGGGCCAATATCAGCGTCAGTATATAATCATGTCGATAAGAAACAAAGATGTTAGAGACATCCATTTGTTTTGTTTCTGAAAGAAAAAAAACATTCCCAGCTGATCTGTTGGAATATCACTAAATATCCACACTGGTGTTAAAACTCCTGCATGTGTTGGGCTCTAGTTTCCTGGCACACTAACATAAAACCACGGGACCAAGGCGCCCACATCATGCACATGATGGCTGCAGGTGCTAGCACTGCTAACGTTAGCCTCACCGTGCTGAGTACACTGGCATGTTTGTGCAACATCACACTGAGCGCACCAATTACTGCCAAGGCACAACACAAAGTGAAGTAACGTTTCAACACACCTGGATTAATACCTGCAAGGGAAACGTCTTCATGTCACCTGTAACAGCATCAAGCTCTCTTCAGGATATGCTCACTGGATCATAACTGGTCTTATCAGACACTCCGGTTCAGATCCAGCTTCCTTTTAGAGGAGGAGGTTTCTCTGAAAGCTGCCGACACCTCTGCACACCTGATGTCGTCAGGCAGCTTTCACTGTCATTTCTCTCGACTGTGTTTTCCTGCAGGTTGTTTCTCCAAACGTCAAAGGGATCAGTTTTACCTCTTCACCATCAATCAGGCCTTTCATGTGTTCACACACAGTAAACGTAACTTTCACTCGTTCCTTTTAGTACACCTGAGTCTCAAAGAACCCCCTACTTCAGACGTCAGCGTTTGCTTACTTCAGGGTTTAAAGAGGTTCTAAGCTGCTGACAGAAATCCTCATTTTTGTTATTGTTTATAAATAAAAAAAAATGAAGGCACCAAAAAATGTTTAAGAACGGCATTAAAACAAAAGACAAATCTGATCCGATCTGGGAACTGCTCTGTTGACAGGAAGTCAATATGATCAACTATCTAAACAAAGTTCTTTAAGGCCGAACACACAGGAGGAACAATTTCCTCAAATCACTTCCACCTTCCTCACTGCAGGTGAATCAGTAACAAGCAGCTGACAGGAGCTGCTGTAAATAGGACGTTCACCGACGGCTGAATGTTTGGATCAGTTTTGTGCTTTTGAGGGAAAACCGTTTCCATAAAAACATGGCGGTGGGCATGTGTTCGAGCCCACGCCTCAGCTGTAGGCAGTGTAAACAGGGTGTGAGATTGCTCAAACACCCCACAGGGAACAAACCGCACACTGAAATCTGTTCCTCAAATCTTTTCCACACTTTGATACAAATGAAAGAAAGAATTTGGACAAACAGCCACCTTTCTACACCTGTGCCCTGCAGAAACACCATCAGCGGGTGGAGAGCTCATTTAAAAACAGGCTGGTGCTCACCTACACGTGCTGATACCTGGAAACTGTCCATCATTTCACAGCTTGTTTCTTCATGCTGCTTTTATGGGTTTTTTTTTTTTTGGGGGGGGGGTTAAGAGCAGCCTGGAGGTGTTTATGAGGAGAAAGGAGCCTGTCACAGTTTACAACTCCACTATCTAGAAGGCTCCCTGGGCTGGATATTGTCAATATTGTCAAAGGTAGAGTCCTAGTACCGTGGCTCTGTGAGCAGTGCAGCTCAGGTTAACACAGAACTATGGATGCATGTAAAATGTTAACCTGAGCTCCGCTCCACCCGAGTCACAGAGCCACATCTTCACTCTGAAACACATAAAGGACCGATGACCCATAAACAGCTGACTTGGATTAGAATCTAATCGTTTGATATCAGCTCTGGTTTTATCTTCTGCTTTTCTTTTTCCTCGTGACTTTCATTTTTCCATGAATAATCAATAATGACTTCGGAAAACTCACCTCCTGAACGTTGGACTCCTTGGTCAGGATCTCCTTGGCCTGTAGAGGAAACAGATTTAATGAGTGTCTTTGGGTTGTTGTTTTTTAAAGGAATCACAGCTCAGACAGTGGGGGGGATCATGTGACGAGCTGATAGGAGGTGAAATCAAACTAAGCTCCTACGTGCCCAGAGTCACACACACACGACTGTTTTTGGTTTGTTTGTTTGTTCCTTCTTAAGATTTCAGGCCCACGTGACTGTTTGGAAACCTCTCCTCACCCCCACAGCTCTTTTACATGAGTGAGAAAATAAAGTTGATCTTATTTTAGAGTTTTAACCATCAAACACTCAGCAGCTAAACTTCCCTCCTTCCCATCAGAATTCATAGGATACACAGGTTACAGCTGGGACTGCCTCATTTTTGACCAGCTAAACACGTCATACACATGTGACATTTAAGCTGTCATTTTTTTTTTAAAATTCTCTTACTGATAAAGTGAAGTATTATTAATTTATTTTACTGGAAACTGGAAACAGCTAACCGGGCAAAATGCTAAATATCTTTTTATGCTGTACCAACAGTGTCCTCCAACCAGAACCCTTCAGAACAGCAGGTTATAGTTCCCTCTATTCGAAATAACACCATCTTTGTTAGTCAAAATGTCAGAAATATCCAAACCTTATACAGCCCTTTGTTAAGCACAGTAAACTCATCAACACTGAGTCATCAGCTACACGTGGACTTGCTGTGTGAGGTTCATTTAGAGCAGGAAAAACTTGATGCAATGAATCATGCAACAGCTTAAATACCTGGAAATATAAAATCAATAACCTTTAAAAATTTACCCACCTAAGGAAAAAGTCCATAAACATGTTGCTGGTTTTTATTCAAATTTACTGCAAACAACAATGTGTAGGAAGAGGAAAATAAAGACTTATCAGTACTTTTTACATCACTTCAGCTCCACTCATAGCTGAAAGATGACAGCATCTATCTACAACAGGCCAAACTTCATTCATCTCATGAATTTTACTGTTATTAACTGTAATAAGAGCCCCCTTCAGTAACTGATTAGTTCATATGAAGTCAGCTGGCAGAACCTGGCTGGGCTCAAACCTCCTCACCCATCTGACCAATACCACCTGGATACTTTCATTTCCCCTCAGGTTACTGCAATAATCTCCTAATGGAGATCAATCAGATATGAGCCAGTCTGTGCCATGTTCATCATACCTCCATTATATTCTTCTGTCCTTCAAATTTCATGCCATGTTTATCCAGTTTTTACTTTGAGACTTTCATCTTTTTATTATACTGAAAATCTAAGAAGACTAAACGGGGACACCAGAACCTGTACTATGAGTCTCTTTATTTATTTATTTTTTTTAACATCTAAACCATCTCTGACTCTGCTGATTAGCTAGAAAGAAAGAAATGACTGATTAGTACAGACGGTTTCAGCCCTCATTTAGATGTTAAATGGCATCAACAATGGATTCATCTTCATGCAGAGAGCATAATAAATCAGGTTACAGACATTTTACGTTCTGCTGTCTCGGACGTGGATTTTCAGTTTGATGGGCATTTTCTCTGTGAACATCGCTGCTATAATAGAAATGTCTTCAGATCAGATCATTTAGTCAACGCACACTTCTAAAAGTATGCAACGAGGAATATTTCGGGTTTAATCGCTTCGACAGAGGACGAGAGCCGCCACACGGCTGCACAAACGGCTCATTTTTAATGGTGCAACCAACCTGCCATTTATGCAATCAAATGGTTGATCAATACATTAAGGGCGCGGTACTAATCGATCAATCGCGACACACATTAACAGATGATTAGCCTTAAGAGAGAAATAAGAATAAAGCCCCCTACAGTGAATGGCTGAATCAGGCTGAATCCCGGCCTGTGCGCAAAAAGCAGCGCAGGTAATAACCGGGCAGTAAAATGGGCTGCGTCTATTTCCTGGCACTGGGCAAGAGATGCGATTTTTCGGCCCGTGTGTAATGAGTCGACGATAGTCGGACAACAGTTCACAGTGGGGATTATTTAATAGAAATACACACATATATATCACACCTGAAAGGGAATTCTGACTCAGAATGCGGAGGACAATTGGGCGCAAACAGCCGCCTCGTCGCTCCTTTATTCCGGAAATTAACCGGAGCCACTTTCGCAACACAGGCCGCGCTGGACTGAGCCAGGCCTGCCGGGAAATCATGTCAAAAACTTTGGAACTTACCTTCTCACAGAGCGTCCGGACTTGGTTTTCCGATAGCTGCTTGCACTCGTTTAGCTGTTCGATCCATTGGTCTAACTCTTTAGTGAATGATTTGTCTTCCATGACAGCCGCGGTAGCTCGCTAAGCTAGCTGTGTTAGCTACCTGAAGAAACAAGCGGGCCTGTGTCTCTACGCTAGCTGCTAATTTAGCCTTTAGCTCTTCGTATTGTTAACCCACCGGACCGGTTGGAAAAAAATCACCGCAACAGTTTAAAACAACGACCTGTTTAATCAACTTCTATCATGATAAATGACCGATGTTAAGATACCAATGTTAAAAACACGGGTCTATCGGCCGGGGGAGTGAAAAGGATCAAAAGTCCCCGATGCGGCAGAGCGTAGCGGCAGAATACAGCGGCGTCGCAGCGGCTAGCCGATTTGCTAAAGGAGCTAGCCACAATAACATCCGGGGATTTAACCAGCGTGTGGACTCAGCACAGCAGTGACACCGTGTGGACAGACCTTGAATTACGGCGCGAATGCGCGCCACAACACTACTAGTACTAATACTAACACAGTACAAGTACAAAACTACTGCTGCTACACTACTACATTACTGCTGCTACAGCTTCATTACTGCTACTTTCACAGTACACCTACATTACTGCAATACTATAACTACGCTATTACTACACTATCACTACTGTTAATGAGGAGGTTCAAAGGAAAGTTGAAATTGTTAACCTCATGAAATCAACCGGTCAGAATGCAAAATAAAACAGCCATCAATCTGTTGCAGTATATCAGAGTTATATAGTGTAACTTAAAGGGAGACATAAGCTGTGTCCCAAAACGTAGGCTGCATCCTCCTGAGGCCACATTTGTAGGCCGATTACATCACAGCGGCGCAGCAAAGGCTGTCCCAATTCGTAGACTCTTCCGAAGCCGGTCGACAAATGCGTCCTCCTTTTCCCCAGATTTGAAGGATGGGTCGGGTGTGTCCTTCGTGGCCCACCATATCCCAGAATTCAGTTTCCAACAATGTCAGCCGCTACTAAGTAATAAGTACTCTTATTACTTTTATGTATTTAAAAAAGTAATAAGAGTAATATATGTATATGTAATACTTTTATGTCCACTGTGAGCGACCATCTTTGAATCCGCTCACACCCTGGGCCATCTGACCTCAGGAAATCACATGATAGGGTGGGGCTAGGTTTCACAATGAGCTCACCCGAAACCCTGGCTGATTGTGACCTACACCCATTTTCACACCTTGGCTCATGTGATTAGGTAGAGGATCATTAGGAGGTCCATTGTCCCTCTAGGGGGGGACACTCCCACAGGGTTTAAATCAAAAAACAAAAAACTAAATAAACTTTTAACATATATTCAGACAAGAATGTAGCTGTGTAAACTTCAAATATCTGCTCGGTTTATCAAGACATGACATATTTGCAAAAGTGCTCCGACGTTTTCGGAGACGTCTGTTACCCACCAGCTTGATAGCTGACTGGGGGTTCAAGGGTCACTCGAGCCGGCGAGAACACCAGACTCCTGGCACATCGTTAATCGTTCAACATTCAACACACGACACGGAGATGCAGCTGGTCAGAACGCTCTCTATGGTGCTCCTGTAGAACACGGTGAGGATGGGAGGAGGGAGGTTGGCCCGCTTCAGGCGTCTCAGGAAGTGGAGGTGCTGCTGGGCCTTTTGGTGACGGAGGTGATGGATGTGACGGAGGTGATGTTGAATTTAGGAATAAAGGTTTAAACTCAGGAGACCAAATCAAACTCACCTCAGCTGCTGCCCCATGTGGGAGTGTGTAAGTGACTGCAGTCCTTATATAATGTGTGCCAGGTGAGTGCAATTAAGGGCAAACTCTAGAGCCAATCGAAGGTGAGAAAGGGAAACAAGGTAAGTCAGGTAAGGTTAAGGCGAGTGAGGAAGAAAAACAAGAATCTTTGCAACAACTACTACTAGTAAACTACTACACTACAACTGCACTACTGACACTGCTACACTATTGCTAGTATTACTACAGTCACACTTCTCAAATCGTGGAGTGTAAATGTTTAACTGCAGACACCACTTTGACCTCTGACTTGTTTTTCCCGCTGAGACCTAAAAGCAGCGTCAGAGCTGTGCCTGCAGTCTGAAACAGATCCAGGATCACTTTTCCTGATCCGGTTTATCTGATCCTAACATCAGCAGTCACGTGAAGCTGGTTATGAGCTTGATAAGTCGACACAGGTTTATGAACCTGGTTGCAAGGGCGTTTACACGAAAGGGGCGGGGCTAGGAGCATCTTATTTTAAAATGTTTGGGTTTGGGGGCCGCTGCTTTTCATATTGTATATTAATGAGATATGTGCTATTTCAAAGTCTTTGAAAATAATATTATTTGCGGATGATACAAACTTACTGTGCTGTGGAAGTAACTTGGAACAACTTCTGAATGAGCTAGAAAATGAATTAAATAATCTGAAGACCTGGTTTGACCATCATAAATTAACATTGAACCTGAGCAAAACAAAATTCATAATATTTGGGAATCGCACATATTCTACTAATAGTAAACTGACAATAAATAACACTGAATTAGAGTATCTGAAATAAAATTCCTTGGTGTGATAATACATCACAAACTATCCTGGATTCCCCACATTACTCATATCAAAGGCAAAATATCGACGTCTCTGGCAATTCTCTACAAGGTCAAGGATCTCATAAATCAAACATCATTATATATTCGAGCACATGCATTCTGTAGACAGATATATACATGAAAACTTGATGATTTTTAAGTCTATCTATCTATCTATCTATCTATCTATCTATCTATCTATCTATCTATCTATCTATCTATCTAATTATTTGCAGCCACCAAAAATAAAAATAATAATAATCATGGAATAAATGAGGGATTTATTCAAAGAAACCTTTGCAAAGGGATCCACGCAGCACCTGCCATTGCACTGATACCCACTGTGGAATAACACACTCACTGTGTGGATGCTGGCTTTGTTCTGCTTCAGGGAGAATTCTTCCCACCTGCCTGAAACGCGCAGGTGCCTGATCCTGTACAGTCCAATGTAAATACATGTTGTTTATGAGGTCTTTGTTGTAAAGAAAAAAAAATGTAGTTCATCAGCCAAAAAAGCTAAAATCATAAAACTTTGATCCTTCCCAGCAGACGATGAGCGTTCATTTGTTCTGAGAGTTGTAGGTAATAAATCTGTAACTGAAACGCACATTTGAATATGTTTGTTCCTGATTTACTCTCAGTCACTGTGACGAATGTGACCGATGATCTATTCCTGAGTCTCTGACAGTTAACCTCTGACATCAGCTGCTCTGTGTGCACTGTTACTATAACAGTAATAAACAAAGATAGAGGATGCCGCCCGGTCGGGGAATCGAACCGTCACTACGGATGTAATATATTTTTGGCCACTGTGGTCTTCTCGCACCGTTTCGAGTTTGAGTCACAGCGTTTTTTAAAAACTTTCCACTTCCAGAGAAGAAATCGGACCTCAGAGCTTCGTGTTTGTTAACCACAGGTAAGAAACGTCGTCTGAAATAACAGTAAACCTGCAGGATAAATATCCAGCTGTATTTTGAAGGTCTATCGGATTCATGACCGCTAGCTTCCATCTATACTGATGCCCGAGACCTTTGGGACAATCCTCTGTGGACTGATGAGAGTAAAGGTGAATCTTTTGGAAGGTGGGTGTAGTGGAGGTATCAGGATAGACACAGCTGTGACACTGATTCACTCTTCAGCACTACAGTCGCTCCGGTGTGTCGGCCAGAAACACACTTAAGGCCAAATTGTCCAGAATATGGAAGGAGGAGCTTAAAGTTTGGTTTGAGGCAGTTTATTCTTTCACAGCGCGGTTCTTGTAGCTGTAATCACATATGGTTTTTTTAGGAAGTACACAATCAGTGTTGGGCGAGGTACTTGGAGTTATTTTCATAACTCAACTTCTGGGTAAAAGCTGTAGGTTGGTAAGTTGGTTTATGGTGAGCAAATATTGGTTCAATAGTCATGACTCTGGTAATGTGCTGAGTTCTTTAATTCACTCCACAGCTTGACTTGTCAGGCTCTGCGAGGCAGACCGTGGGGAAGTGGGGAATGAGGACCCAAATGCTGGACTCTTTATGCTGAACAGTGCGTTTATTTACAGTGCAGCAAAATGACAATAATTCCCCGTGTGCTCCCCTGACTCCCGTGTTGTTTCTTCTTCTCAAAAGTCCGTGCTCTTCACTCCCGTGTGTCGGCACACCCCGTGCTTGCTGCCCTCCGGTGTTCCACGCTCTTCCTGAGGGGAAATAACAGAGGCAGCTGTCAAGACACTTAATTCCAGTAGGCATACCCTCACAGACTTTAACTAAGCTAGAAGACTGACGTGGAGTCTCACGCAGCAATCCAGCGTAGAGGAGCGCTCAGCCACACTGCTCTGTAGCTCCCCCGACGATCCTGATCAGTTGCAGGTGTGTGATCCTCTCCCTCAGGTGTGGCCAGCCTCCAGGCTGAACACACCGACTTACACATACCCACAAACAGACGAGGGACAGCAGCACCAAAAATACACGTCCATAACATATTCAATAACCCTGGGTTGCTCGGACCCAGGTCCGTGACATGACTAATTCTGTTGGGTCATAGGTCGAGCAGCTTTGATCAAAATTAGGTCAAAATTTTACCCAACTGTTTGGGTTGAAGATAAGCCTCAGAAGAAGCCACATCAGTCTTCACAAAATGCCATTTTCAGCTAGACTGTGACCTGATCAGATCACTGGACTTCTCCACTACTATGAAATAAAACATGGAAAGTAAAAGGTGAATTCTAACAATTTGAAAATCATAGAGTTATTTTTGATAATGCAATTTATTGGTTTAATCTAGAGCTTTACCTGCTCATTAAAGGTCTTTTAACAGATAACACCAGCTAGCTTGTGATGAAGAAAATTATTCCTACTTAACAATGCTTGATGTCATCTTTTGCAGTTATAATTTGAAATGAGGCTGAGGTTGCTCTGTTTGACTAACTATTTAGAGATCACTGTATACAGA
Organism: Oreochromis niloticus; assembly: GCF_001858045.2. Lineage (NCBI taxonomy): Eukaryota > Metazoa > Chordata > Actinopteri > Cichliformes > Cichlidae > Oreochromis > Oreochromis niloticus. The sequence continues at coordinate 38,539,830 of NC_031977.2, forward strand.
ACAAAGGAAGTATGAGACTGGGTGTTGCATTTGTGGGACAAAGGTAAAAAAAGAAAAAGGAACACAGTCGATCTAAACTATTTAATTTAATTCAATTATTTAATTTAACCTAAATGACCTCTGTGTTGATAACAGCATCTTTTTATTTTAAAATTTAAAGGCAATGATAATTCGTCCAATTTAGATTGTTTAAAAAAAAGATAGATTGTGCTAATACTTTGACCCCCTTTTTTCCCTCGTTTACTAGACTGCACAAAGGGCACGCGCATCCCTGCGCTTAGCTCGCTTGCTACTAAAGAAAACGTGATGGCAACAGCAACAAACGTGAGTATTGATACTGCCACCACCAATATTTAGCCACCATCTTCAATCCTCACTCTGATACCACAGTAGCTTTAAGGTCCTCCTCTCCAAAGTTTACGTGTGTGTGTGTATATATATATATATATATATATTAGGGGTGCAACGATACTCGTATCGATATTGAACCGTTCGATACAGTGCTTTCGGTTCGGTATGCATGTGTATCGAACAATACAAAATTTTTAATTTATTTTATCAGCTTTTCTTCTGACGATGCTGTCTGTGTTGAGAGCTCAGTGGATCTGTGTTCGACTACTCCGCCTAGGCTGCACTGTCCAGCTAAGCTCGTTGCAACATGGCAATTTGAACCTCCCCCACCCTCATTCAGATCTGGCCTTTGGGACTATTTTGGTCTTCATGTGAAGTATGACCCTGAAGGTAAGCGCGTCATGGACAAAAGCAAAACAGTATGTCGGATGTGCCACACAATGCTCAATTACATGGGTGGGAACTACTGCGTTAGCGCAGTTTGCTCCTTAACGTGTTGACGCTGTCCAGCCCCTCGCACGGGGCGATCCGAGGTAGCTCGTTAATGGAGATTTGCCATGTTGTGGCGTTAACGTCATTTCAGATTGATGCTGACAGCACTAGTGGGAACACAATGAATATGACTGCACATTTACTCCGACATCATCCTAGTGCAAAGACAAGTCAAGTGGAAGCAAAAACAACAAGCACGCATGCTACAAACTTTACCCCAGTCATTTAGACAGCCATTAGCACATGATTCTCCTTATGGGGACCTGATATGTTTAATATGCTGCTGAGAATATAGCCCAGAAGAAGCGTATAGTATAGCTTTTATTTTGGAAAGAGCCATTTATCTGTAATAAACTCTCTTTTCCAAAGATGAGGGATTTCTTGATCAGATATTTATTTTTTTATTACTTTGTCATTTCAGCAACATTAAATTTAAAAACTGTACTTTTGAGTTAAAATATATATTTATAATTTTAATAAATGACAAATTAAAAAAGCATGAACATTTTTTTGTATCGAAAAAATATCGAACCGTGACACCAAAGTATCGAACCGAACCAAACCGTGAATTTTGTGTATCGTTGCACCCCTAATATACATATATATATATATATATATATATATATATATATATATATATATATATATATATATATATATATATATATCTTCTGGAGCAGAAGAGCGCAGAAGATCGCAAGTTCGATTCCTGCCTGGGGCGTCTGTATCCAGTAAGGGTCCTAAGGCTAGACCCCCTATGCTAAGTGAGCCTACCGCAGACATGAGCGAGACAGATAAATATGAAGGCATGCCGGCTCGGACGTCGCCCGGATCAACAAGGTCCGCGTCAGGTGTTGAGGAACCAGGGCACCCTGACGACAAGTGGGCTACTGGAACAAGAAGGCATCGGTGGGCAAGAGACGAAAACAGGGCGTTGTTGGAATGCTACTACGCAAGTAACCCTGGCGGAAGGGGTTACATGAAATGGATGAGGGACCTATGGATTCTTCGCTACCCAACATCCACAATGACGGTGAAACAACTAGTAGCTCAGTGTTCCAACATTCGAAAGAAGGGACTGCTCTCACAGCTAGAGATTGACGAGGTACAACATAAATGCTACAGCAAGGAGGAGTCAGGACGCCAGGTCAGGAGGGAGATATCATCACCCCCACCCGAGATTGGGTACACAGCCCCAAGTGCGATAGGAGAAGGATCGTTGAGTGCGAGAGGAACTGACCTGAAAGATAGGATCATGGCCAAGCTTGAAACCTGGATCCCCCGTAGCCGATTACCAAGATTACGTGAAGTACCCTCAGAAGGTCTGCTAGATGATGTTAAGGCAGCACTACGGACGATACCTACAACCACGATTACCGACACTAACAAGCTGATCTACACTACGGCTGCAGTGATCAGTGAGATGCTTGGCTACAAGTTGAACAGCCACAAGGGGCAGTACCCTCCATGGAGAAGGAGGCTAGAGGGCAAGATCAAGTACCTGGGGATCCCGCAGGCGAATGGGAACCATGAAGAGGCCGCTAGGAAAGCTGCAACCACCAAGTACCTGCAGAGGGTCAGGCAAGTCCTGAGGAGTCAGCTGAACGGTAAGAACAAGATCCGGGCCATCAACACCTACGCCCTGCCCGTGATCAGGTACCCTGCTGGTATAATAAGTTGGCCAAAGGAGGAGATAGAAGCCACTGACATAAAGACAAGAAAGCTCCTTACCATGCATGGAGGGTTTCACCCAAGTCCAGCACCCTGAGGCTGTACGCTAAGCGGAAGGAAGGGGGCCGGGGACTGGTGAGTGTCAGCACCACAGTCCAGGATGAGACAACGAACATCCACGAATACATCACGAAGATGGCCCCAACTGACAGCGTGCTCAGTGAATACCTCAGGCAGCAGAAACCCAAGAAAGAGGAGGAAGGCGAGGATCCATCATGGAAGGACAGGCCGCTACCCGGTATGTACCACCGGCAGATAGAGGAGGTGGCTGATATCCAGAAATCCTACCAGTGGCTGGACAAAGCTGGACTGAAAGACAGCACAGAGGCAGCACAAGAACAAGCTCTGAGCACAAGATCCATAGAGGCTGGGGTCTATCACACCAGGCAAGACCCCAGGTGCAGGCTGTGTAAAGATGCCCCAGAGACAATCCAGCACATAACAGCAGGGTGCAAGATGCTAGCAGGCAAGGCATACATGGAACGCCATAACCAAGTGGCCAGCATAGTGTACAGGAACATCTGTGCCGAGTATAACCTGGAAGTCCCGAGGTCAAAATGGGAGATGCCCCCAAGGGTGATGGAGAATGACCGAGCTAAGATCCTGTGGGACTTCCAGATGCAGACGGACAAAATGGTGGTGGCTAACCAACCGGACATAGTGGTGGTAGACAAACAGAAGAAGACGGCTGTAGTGATCGATGTAGCGGTTCCGAATGACAGCAATATCAGGAAGAAGGAACACGAGAAGCTGGAGAAATACCAAGGGCTCAGAGAAGAGCTGGAGAGGATGTGGAGGGTGAAGGTAACGGTGGTCCCCGTGGTAATCGGAGCACTAGGTGCGGTGACTCCCAAGCTAGGCGAGTGGCTCCAGCAGATCCCGGGAACAACATCGGAGATCTCTGTCCAGAAGAGCGCAGTCCTGGGAACAGCTAAGATACTGCGCAGGACCCTCAAGCTCCCAGGCCTCTGGTAGAGGACCCGAGCTTGAAGGATAAAACCGCCCACAGGGGCGTGCTGGGTGTTTTTTTTATGTATATATATATATATGTATATATATATATACATATATATATATATGAGTGCTTGTTTAAATCCTTAAAATAAAGTGCACTCAGTGAAGCACATAAATAACCTGAATATGTTCCTCGAAAGGCACATCTACAGTCTAACTGCACCTAATCTATAACATCCTGATGATTTTAATACGAGTAAAAAATGAACATATTAATATAAAGAGAAAACACAGAGTCTGTGGAGTGGTTGCCTTACGTGTGTGCAGGCGGTGTTTGACTGGAAAAGATCTTCTGTTTGTCTGCTGTGACAGAGAAAGACCTGCCCTTTATATATGGTCAGTAAATATGATAGTTTCTGCGTGTGGTGTTTTTGTTGTCTCTCTCCTTCTTCTTATCTCCCTGTGTGTGTTTATGTTTGTTCATACTCCCGGATGTGTGCCGCACTGCAGGCTGCCGCACCTGCCATTCATCAGCCATCACCAGCTGCGGCGGGTTACTCGCGTCAGGAGTCTATTTAGGAGGGTGGCTGAGTTCAGCACACGATTATTACACAGTCAAACTCGTTAGCTGACTTATGTGTGACAAAAACCCTCGCTATAGCGGATTGCCCTGCCAATGTGTGCATGTGTTTGTGTGTTGCCAGGAATTGGAGTGGGTGCGTTTTGCTCTCGGGAATGGAGTCACGGTGTGGGAAAAGGAGTTTTGGACTTGCTGCTTTCAATTTTTAATGGACATTTTGCACTGCATGGGATTCTGGGAAGGAATCACCACAGGAGTCACAGTGCCTGGGATGTGTACATAGTTATTTGCTTTGCTCACAGTAAATAGACCTCACTGCTCTTCCCCATCAGAGTGCCGCATTTGGGTCCTTCTTTTCTGCAGAAACTTGAGTTCCTGTCTTAAAAAAAAAAGTATCATTTTAACTCTTTCTGATACTGCAGGGTTTACCACGCAGTATCAAGGCCTCTCATCAGTCTGTGTATGTGTGTCTGAAGGAATGCAGGAAGATTAAAAAAAACTGTGTTGCCGATTAATCATACACATAATCCTGAATCAGAAAAATAGAATTAAGGGTTGCCAGATTAGCTGAGAGCAGCGGGCCTGGGTTCGAGTCTGACCTGTGGCCCTATGTCACTGTCACAATCTGGTAGTAGGGACTCAAGCGCAGAGCGGTTAGACGTCTCCAAAAACAGTTTATTTACAGCACCAGTGCATGATATATACAGTGAAGGGAATCTAAACTCCAGGGAATCACGGGGAAACTCTCTCACACTCGCTCACGTCTTCTTGCCCACACTCACACACGTTCACATGGCAGGGAGGTCACAGGTCCGGGGAGGAAAGTCTGTAGCAGAAGAGAAGGGAAGTCACTCACAAATCACGAATCTCAAATCACAAAGCACAGGTTCACAGGAGCTGGGAGAAACACTAACGTCTGTAGTACAATCATCCAGCGACGAGGGGATCTGTGTTCCAGCCTCAAATAGTGCTCCAGGTGATGACAGCTGATTGTTGCCAGGTGTGTGGGCCAAGGGCGGGAGCCCACAGTGAGCTCCGCCCAGGCAGAGAGGGAGAGAGAGAGAGAGACCCAAAAAACACATGTAGCCTTGGGCAGGCACAGAGACCATGACAGTCACACCTATAGGTAGATGGCGCCAGCAGTATGCACGGCACGGCAATACGTCCGTCAACTCTGCTAGCTTTGCTTTGGCTTTCGCTAGCCTTATCCTTTTCTATATTATCCCAAAATGCCCTTGCTCTGCGTTTGTACAATCGCCAGATACTTTTAGAAATCAAAGCATCGTATGACCTGGCTCTTAAACAAACGGAGACAGGAGAGGATTATGGGCCTCCTCCACTACTTTTTGAGCCCCGTATTCTGGCCTATCTGTGCCAACACTCCTACACCACTTCCTGGAAGAAGCGCCCGAAGAAACGAGGAAAGCGGGCTGGTACACTCATCAAAGTCGAAATCCATCTCTCTCGCGAAGGCCTGGAACTCAGAGCTGGAGAACTGAGGGCCATTGTCACTCACCGCCTCGTCAGGGATCCCAAACCTAGCAAAGGTCGACTTCAGTTTCTGAACAACCTGGCCACTGGTCGTGGATGGTAGGTGCAGTATTTCCAGAAAATGTGAGTAGTAGTCCGACACAACAAGGTAATTATTCTGGTTGTGTTCACAGAGATCCAGGGCTATCCTTTGCCATGGACGATCCGGCAAAGGTGTGGAGATGAGCGGCTTTCCTTGTCTGTGTTGGCCTCTGTGCCAGACAGGTGTGGCACTGCAGCACCGCGTTCTTTAGTGCAGTGAAGATGAATTATCCCTGCACTTGGTGAGGCCTTGGTGCCCTTCATGTAGTTTGTGTAGAATGGCTGTTCTCTGTGACTTTGGAATGACAATCCTGCAGCCTCGTATGACCAGGCCGTCAGCCTCTGATAGCTCGTTCTTCACTTTCATGTACGCTTTGAGGTTCAGTGGCACACTAACTCCATATGCAGGCCAACCCCTGTGTATATACGTGATGACAGTCTGTAGTTCAACATCAGTTGCAGTGGCTGCTTTAATGCTTTCCATTCGGCTTGGGGATGCTGGAATGCCCTGTAACACGGTGGCTATGTAGCAGTCCACATCACTGTGAGTGCTAGTGTCATCCTCAGCCCGAGTCTGTGGGCTCCGTGACAACGTATCGGCGATGACAAGCATTTTGCCAGGGACATAGACGGCCTCCGGCTTGTACCTCATGAGCCGCATCAGGAGGCGTTGACACCTCAATGGAACATTGTCAAGAACCCGGCTGTTGACCAGGGGCACCAAAGGTCTATGGTCGGTCTCAAGCCTGAAGCGATCTAAGCCACATAAATACTTATCAAATGTAGAAATGTTTAGCTTATTTTAGAGTTTAGAAATGTGTTAAGATAGAATGTAGAATTATGGTAGAGACACTGACACTGCCCTGGATATAAACAAAGGCCTGATTGTGTCATGAGCTTAGAAGTAGATTTGTAACTGGATAACTGTGGTCTGGAGGGGAGATGGTATTTATGGCCCCTAGGAAGAGACACACACCCACAGTGTTTTAACTAATATACTCCCACACCTATATGCACACTCACTCACGTGCACGCACATACCAGGTATGCACACACAGGCACTCATGTGCTCGTGCATACACACAGAGACAGAGTTTGCAGCACACTGTGGGGGATTTATGATGGGGTCGCTCCTATAAAGCTGCCTGGAACTAACAAAGGGGTGAAGATTGTTTCAGAGGGACACCGGCCTCGTCTTCCCTTCTAGAAGTGCATGCTTAAATGAAGATGAACAAGGATGAATAAAGATTTTGTAAAAATAACTACTGAGTTCCGGTGCCATTTCTGGATCCCTTGACGAATAAAAGAACCGGGGTAAAACTGATTTCGTAACAGTTTTGGTGCCGAAACCCGGGATTCGCACGAGGCCCAGAGAGGATGAATTGGCAGAGCTGAGATCGTGAAACGAGGCGAACAGAGAGCTAGCTCACATGATTAAAAGGTAAGCACGACCTGTTTATTTTCGAACCGTGCATATTGTTTAAAGCCTAAATTATCTGTTCGCTAAGTTCAGCGTGTCTCAGTGTAAATTCACTCAGTATGTTAAAGAAACGGTGTGTGATCCATCTTAGTTAGTAATTAATAGAATCGGTGTTTCATCCGTGGCGGTGTGTGATCTGTCCTCCGTGCATTAAAGCAGGAAACGTGTTACTATTAGTTAGAAAGCGGGGCTGAAAGGCCTCGTCACCGGTGAGGGCCGTGTGTGTCATGGGTTTGGTTACCCCACCTAGTCTCGGACGCGGGGCTAGGACCTGTGAGGGCAGGAGATCCAGGGTGGTGACCTGGGGATTCGTGGCTCCTTAAATAACTAAGTCGGGGAGAGGTCCCTGTCACAGTCTGAAGTATGCATAAAACCAGGATCGGTTGCTTTCGCTGGTTAGATTCCGAGCTGAGTTGAACCAGTGCCTGATGCAGAAGGAGGGCCGTGTAGTGTGTGTGAAAGCGCAGTTCTGCGTCTCGTCTGAAGTACGGGAGTCAATTAAAGTAACAAAAAGAATTTGGGTCTAAAAATGTGTGTTTGTGGTGTGCAGAAATCGCGGCAGGAGGCGAATTGTTGCAAACTGTGAAGTCAATTGGGGGGTTTAATTTGGTTTTAATTTTTATGGGGAAGAGAAACTGCGGTATCCAGTCCGTGGCGCAGTTTGAATAATTCGTGAGGCAAATGTGGCGCGATCTGAAGATTGTGAGCCTAATTGTCCTAGTTAGGTTGAGGCGTACAAGAGCGGACGGCACCCGCTCTTCGTGCTGATCAGGGCGTTGTCCTGTATCAGCAGAGAAGGTGTCTCGCAGAAAGTTTGAATGGGACTGTGAGAAGCATGAGGTGTGTGTGAGCCAGCCTCAGGGGGCGGGTTCACAGGTGGAACAAAGGAGGAGTAAAATGTGTGTGTGTGAGTGAGAGAGAAAGAAAGGTGGGGGCGAGTGACCAGCCTGTGTGTGTGTGTGAATTCCTTGATGACAAAAGAGGGAGAAAAAGTAGATTAGTTGATTTCCTGTGAAATAATAATAATTAAGAAATCAAAGTGATCAAATAGGAGAAAATGAACTAAAGTAATTAAAGAAAAAACTAAACAGTGGATTAGTGTTAAGGTAATGATAAATAAATTGATAAAATTAACAGTGACATTTAAAGGTGACCAAGTATTCAAGGAGGAATGGAGAATTTGTTTGCTGACTGTATGAGAGCTGTTGGGGTGGAAGAAAAATGAGCTTGGAGGAGTGAGATTACAGGTTAATGTGTGGGTGTTAAAAAAAAAGAGAGAAAGAAAATAATGACAACAAAGAAAATAAAAAGTGTGGAAGTGCGAGTGGGGAATTGTCTCCAACTGGGGAAAGCAGTGACACTACAGGTCACCTTCTTCCCCTGCTGGACACAAAAGAAAACATAATTTGGAGTGTTGTGGGTGAAAATAATTAACAACAACATCAAGAAGTTTTTTGTGTTTGTGGTTAAGAACAAATAAAAAATTTTATTTTCGGGGTTTAAAGTCAGAGTTCAAAACAAAATAAGTGGAGATGTGTTGCTTTAGGAGTGATGAAAACATATGCAGTCACAGTGAATAATGAAAGTCTCTCAGTCTGTCGATTACAGGTGGGAAACGGACCTGGATCAATTCTCCACGGGCAGCAGTCGGAAGAAAATTATAGGTTAAGATCATTAGAAACAAAAAATAGAAACACCCAGCCAGAATTTTTGGCTGAATTGTTTTGCAGCTTCCTGTCCTCATCCTGAAACAGCGAGCTCCAAGGAAGCTAATCTCTCCCTGAAGACACAGAGTGCAGTTCCAGAAGCACGAGGATGAACATCAACAGTGGACAGCAGTCCAAGAGACAATACCAGAGACCTGAGCAGAGAGGTCCAGCAGCACTATGGGCAAACGACATCAGAAAGAGAAGATCCATCATCTTGATTGGATGAATGGAGATGCGTTTCCAGCAAGCTGCAACCTCACTGTGTGTGAAGGACTTTTGAGAAGATTGTTGGAGTTTGACACTTGCTGTGTTTGGAGCAAGATGGCAATGAAAGAGACAGTGGGAGCAAACACGGGACCAAGCTGAAGAGAACTGACTGCGATTGGACGGCAAAGTGGGAGAGGAGAACGGAGAGAAAGGAGCAGGTGAGGACAGATGAATGCTGTTTTAGTGTGGGGAATCAAATTGGGTTAAGGAATCTGGGGAGACAAACGACTGCCTTGAAGTGGAGGATTGACAAAGTGTCCAGACCACCACAAAAGGGGGAGGAAGACAAGCACTGAGGTATGTAAGAGTACTGTTAGAGAAAATGGAAAGACAACACCACACATGCACGTGATATGCACTACAGAGAATACAAAATCATACATAAAGTGTTACACATCCAAAGAGGGTATTTGTAGAAGGGGTTAATAACACACAGCGTGGTTGCCGATGGTAACCTGCAAGCATTTGGGGTTTAGCTGTGCCTGACTATGACAGAGATTTTCATTTAGATGTTTCTGAAACAAAATTTGGAGTGAACAGAGTTTTGTTTCAGAAAAAAGGGGGAAGGTACATAAAAGGACACACAGAAATAGTAAACGTATTAACCCGACTAACACACACACACACTCAATGAAGCTCATTAGGACCAAACACAATTTTAAGTAGGCAATACTGTTACCATCATCCTGTCTGGTTTATTGAGTGGGTTGAGAAGTGATACATAGACGACTGAATTAGTATTATTTTGGGGAACATGATTGAATGATACCAGAATCCAGAGTTTAAATGAATAAAACTAGCAGATTTTTTGTTTTTTGTTTTGTTTTGTTTTTGTTTCTGATGTATGGGGAAGATTGTACCATGGCACCCACTCTTAGATTTGGTGTGTTTTCACCCATTAGAAAAAGAATATTCTGGGATGAGTCCTAAGACCGGGCTTCTGTATTTTTATTTTTATTTTGTTTTTTGGACAGTGCACTGGGAGTTTTGTTTGATAGTTTTGTTTGACGGTTTTGTTTGTTATTTTATTTTATTTTTGTTTTGAACAGTGCACTGACTTGTGTTTGAGAATCTCTTTTCTTTAAGCAGATCTGCACGACGGGAATTAAAAGCACTATACGACACGTCGAGAAAACCGTTGGAAGTGAGTTTCTCCAAAATTACAATGGGCTCTGGAGAAAGTCACTTATTTGGGACAATTAGAAAATGAGTCCCTGCCCAAAAAGGATTCAGCGAGATAATCCGATCTAAAAGTTCTTCTTTTCTTTTTTGAAAGGACGTCATTTTGCTGAGAGTGGAAATGAAAATGCGATGATAATTTCCACTATCAGCAAAGAATGGATGAATGAATGAATGAAAGAGAAAAAACTGACTGACTGGTAAAAGCTGACAAGACTTGACCACTACTCAAGGTTAACCTCCACCTAGACAGGACAAAAGGGTGGATGAATTTATGTGTTTCTTTTACAGGAGCAGGAAGATGACAGCAGCATCCTAGGCTGTGTGACGATTTAACCTTTTAAATGCCTATATGTTGATTATGCTATTACACTGTGTTCTTGGGAAAATGTTGACTATTACAGGGGAGAAGTGAAAATAGTGTGAGAAACATCCTGTGTTGAAACCAGTGTCATTCCTTTTACAGCAGGCTTAACTTTATGACCTCTTACAGCACCTCTGGAACCTGTCGACCTGCGTCTGACCACCAGGATTGTCCATCTGTGTTGTTAATGTTTGTTTTTCTAAGGGTGCATGTAGAGGATTCAGCAGAAAACAGACAAGTAGCATGAGAAAACAATAAGAGATGCAGTGTTCATGGAATAGTTTAATATGGGGCTCATTAGCTGGCCACTACTGAGCTCATAGTGATAAAATGAGTGGAGTGACATTGCTTAAGGAAAGTCACTGATTAAATTGTGGAATAAATTGGGATGATTCATGATTTGGGACAAATTATGATAATAATAGTGATTTAATGATTTGAGAAAACCTGCACATGATATTTGTCTTTTATGCTGAATACTTTATTACTCTTATGATCTATAGTCGGTTGAAAATGTGAAGTTTGATTTAACAGGTTTGTCTTCCAGGATACAGGCTCCAGGTGGAGCTGGGAGTTAGACCAGCTAAACATTTAATTGCTGACTGATGTTTTTACACAGGGTTACAGGTTGGAGTATGGCTGCTCCAAGTGGGAAACCCTGGAGATTGTTTTAGGGAGACTGTGCAACATTCTATGTCTCATTGGGGAGTTGGCACATGGTGAAAGCCATGTGGGGAGAGGAGTGTTATTTTTAATTTGCAGATGTCGTGAGGTGCCATGACGAGAAGGAGTGACTGAGGAGATCGTCTACAAGATGGGAGTTGAGACCAGGAGAGAGTCTTCAGGAGGATCAGAGATCACCTTCAGCACAGCAGACATCGTGCAGGAGATCGTCATGAGGAGACTCTGCACAGCAAAATTTTAAATGAATGAAAGAGTGTCGACGTTGACGTTGAGGAAGACAACTAAGATGTACGACGTGCTCTGCCTTAAAATCTTCAGCAGTGTTGGAACGTGAGAATCGAGGGATGGAGAGAGCGTGCCAAGCTCCAAAAGTACAACATAGAGGAAGTCCAGTGATGGAATTGTGATTCTGTGTGAAGTACAAATACTAGGAGACTGGGAAATAGTTGACACCACTTTTCCCAAGGAGGAAGATCACCTAAAGTGTGTCACTTTGCCATGCAGATTTGATGCTCTGCAGAGAAGCCTTTTGTGAGGGAGAGATGTAAACAGACAAGCCTTTCATCTACATTTATATCATGTCAACTTCTCTAGGCTGGTTGAGGGGAAATTGGAGAGAAACGGTAGTGTTAGGTGTGATAACTGTTGTTATTGTAACTGTGACTTTTCTTCTAAGTGAATTGCCCAGAGACAGACCCGAATCCATTCCGGCGACTCCACCATCACAGGCCACGGCAAAGCGAACCAAACGTAGTGAAACAGGTAAATCAGATGAGTGTTTTGATTATTATGGCGGTATAGAGTTGGACAACGTTAAAGGGTCCACAGCGTCGTATACATTCGACCTTTGTGCTGTCATTAAATGTAAAGGTTTAAACAGTTCATGGCGGGGATATGATGTACGCAGTTGAAGGGCTTGCTGAACAGTTGGGTCCAACATCTTTAATGGCAGTACAAAATCGGATGGCGTTAGATATGTTGTTGGGAGAAAAAGGGGGCGTTTGCGCGATGTTTGGGGATATATATTGTACTTTTATTTTAAATAACACAGCTCCAGACAGCTCTGTGACTCGAACTCTGGAAGGCCTAAAGACGTTGTCCACCACGATGTATGAGCATTCGGGAGTGGATAACCTGCTGGAAGCGTGGATGACCTCTGTCTTTGGGCAATGGAAAGGTTTCATTATGTCAATTATGGTTTATTTGTCTGTTTTTACTGCAATATTAGTGACGTATGGGTGTTGTTGTGTGCCGTGTATCAGAGCTTTGTTCGTAAGACTCATCAATCGCGCTGTGGGAGGATCTGATACAAAGTCCAACACCAGGAGACCACTTTTGGAAATGGGGAGTCACAGTATGAAAACATTATGGTGAAAGATTTACTGTAGTTTTATCTGCCATAGGGCAGATAAAAAGGGGGATTTGTAGAAATGTTTAGTTTGTTTTAGAGTTTAGAAATGTGTTAAGATAGAAAGTAGAATTATGGTAGTGACACTGACACTGCCCTGGATATAAATAAAGGCCTGATTGTGTCATGAGCTTAGAAGTAGATTTGTAACTGGATAACTGTGGTCTGGAGGGGAGATGGTATTTATGGCCCCAGGAAGAGACACACACCCACAGTGTTTTAACTAATATACTCCCACACCTATATGCACACTCACTCACGTGCACGCACATACCAGGTATGCACACACAGGCACTCATGTGCTCGTGCATACACACAGAGACAGAGTTTGGAGCACACCATGGGGGATTTATGATGGGGTCGCCTCTATAAAGCTGCCTGGAATTAACAAAGGGGTGAAGATTGTTTCAGAGGGACACCGGCCTCGTCTTCCCTTCTAGAAGTGCATGCTTAAATGAAGATGAATAAAGATTTTGTAAAAATAACTACTGAGTTCCGGTGCCATCTCTGGATCCCTCGACGAATAAAAGAACCGGGGTAAAAACTGATTTCGTAACACAAACTTCTCGCAGGCCCACACACTCGCCAAACACTCCTTTTCGATTTGTGCGTAGTGTGTTTCAGCCTCCGTGAGGCGTCTAGAGCAGTAGGCAACAGGTTTCCACTCTGCGCCATGAAGCTGAAGCAGCACAGCCCCAAGCCCGTAGCTACTGGCGTCGGCAGATACGGCTGTGAATCTGTTGATGTCATAGAAGGCAAGAACAGGTGCTGATGTAAGCGCTCTCTTAATGTTCTCGAATGTCCTGCTGTGGGTGGCCCCGAGTCCAACTGTTTTTGCTTTTAAGCAACTCGTACAATGGCTGGCATACTGTGACAAGAGCAGGAATATATCTGCCCAGGTATCTGCGTTCACTTTCTGAGGGTCTGGCCTGACCCCAAAATAGTTGATCAGGTGCCCTGGGAAGCGAAGCTGGCTCTGTCTGAAGGAGCACTTCTCTCGGTTGAGCTTCAGTCGGCTAACTCAATGCGCTGCAGCACCTTCTCAAGTTGGGTGTCGTGTTGTTCCATGCTGGTCCCATAGACCAGAAAGTCATCCATAAAGACCTCCACACCCTCGAGCCCCTCTAAGGTCTCCAACATCTTTCGCTGAAAGATCTCGGGTGCACTTGTTATCCTAAAGGGCAGCCTCTTAAAGCAATACCTGCCAAATGGCGTGATGAATGTCATTAGTTTGCAACTCTCGTGGTGCAACGGGATCTGCCAAAATCCACTGGCTGCATCCAGCGAGGAGAACCACTCAACCTGGACATTGTTTCCTCAGGGGTAGGCAAGACATAGCGCTCTCTTTTGACAAACTTATTCAGTTTTGTCAGATCGACGCAGATCCTGGCTCTGGCTGTGTTCTTCTTCAAGACAGGCACCATTGGGGCACACCATTCGGTAGGTTGGGTCACCCTCTCAGTGACACCATGGTTCTCCATTCTTTGTAGTTCCTCCTTCACTTTCTGCAGCATGGGGAAAGGCACACGGCGTGCCGTATGCACCGCGTATGGCACAGCATCGTCCCTTAACTGAATTTTGACTGGCTCAGTTTTTAGTGTTCCGTGTTCACCATAAAGTGGTTGGTTCCTGGTGGCAATGAGCGTTGTTTCATCAATTCTTCCCACCAGGTTCATCTGCACTGACAAGGAGCAGCTGAGAAGGTTGTTGACTCTGCGTCCATGAACCACATACATCTTCTTCTTTCTTATCACCCCAGCAGGTCCCTGAGGTCTTGTGACCAGGGGTTGCTGGTTGTCCCGCATACAAGGTTAAAAACAAAAGGTGACAGAGCGTTTGTATCAGTGGCTCCCAGACTCTGGAACTCGCTCCCTTTGAGTTTGAGATCTGTGGACTCAGTCATGTCTTTTAAAAAGCAGTTAAAAACCTATCTGTTTAAACTCACTTTTGGTTAATTTTGTTTTGTTTTGGATTTTAATGTCTGTTTTCTGCCTCTGTAAAGCACTTTGTGATTTTTATCTTGAAAGGTGCTATATAAATAAAATTGTACTTACTTACTTACTTACTTGGCTTACGGGCGATCGTGGCTCAAGAGTTGGGAGTTCGCCTTGTAATCGGAAGGTTGCAGGTTCGAGCCCCGGCTCGGACAGTCTCAGTCGTTGTGTCCTTGGGCAAGACACTTCACCCGTTGCCTACTGGTGGTGGTCAGAGGGCCCGGTGGCGCCAGTGTCCGGCAGCCTCGCCTCTGTCAGTGCGCCCCAGGGTGGCTGTGGCTACAACGTAGCTTGCCATCACCAGTGTGTGAATGTGTGTGTGAATGGGTGAATGACTGGATATGTAAAGCGCTTTGGGGTCCTTAGGGACTAGAAAGGCGCTATATAAATACAGACCATTTACTTACTTGGATAGGTAGTCTTTGCCTTTATAGCTTATTGTGGCCTTGAAGTAGCCGAGACATAACAGCTCTCCTCCAGGGCTATCTAGAGGGAGATTAGAAGGCTCTAGTGTTTCCTTATGAGCAAGTGTGTGGAACGTGTCTTCGTTTATGATAGTGACATCTGCTCCTGTGTCAATCTTAAATTCTATTGGGGCAGAGTCTAGCAGTAACTGCACAGTCCATGCTTCACTATTTCCTTTTGCATTACACACTTAACTATGAGGCCTGCTCACTTTTCTCTGTCTCAGTAACCTCATTCACTGATCTGGTGTTACGACACACCCTGGCCCAGTGTCCCATTTTTTGGCAGCCATGGCAAACAGATTTTGCTGCCGGGCACCTTTCATCCCTGGCATGCTGTGTCTTCCCACATTTACCACATTTCTTGTCACGCCCCGCCCATTTTTTTCCACGGGTAGCCTGCCTCGCTGTTGTTGTTGTGATTTCCAGCCCATGCTTTTCCGTTTATCCCGTACCTCCTGTACTGAGCCTCGCACATCTCCCTGCAAGCTGACCTGTGCTGTGACCTCCTCTGACTGTCTGACGATCTGAGTCGTTTGCGCCATCGTGAGGTCCTTCATCAGTTGTAGCCTGTGGGGAGAGGTCCTTGTCTCGTATCACGACCACAATACGGTCGCAGATATTTTCCTCTTTACATGTACCAAACTCAGTGCTCTGAGAGGTCATACAGGGCTCAGATAAAACTCTCTGCTGTTTCGCTTGGCCGCTGGACACGCTGGTGAAAACATGCTCTCTCATGTATAATGTTCCTCTGCGGGAAAAAATACTCGTCGAACTTCCTCATTACAACGGCGAAGTCGTCACGACTTTCATCTGCGGCGAAGGTGAGTGACTTGTAAATGTTCTCTGCTTCATTGCCCATCGCGTAGATTAGGTAGCTCACCTGTACTTGTCCTTCGTCTTTGTGGAGTTTCGTTGCGATCCTGTAGCGCTCGAAACGCTGTTTCCAGTCGGGCCATTCTGTCGGCTTATCGAAGGGGAAGTTTGTCGGGGGATTAAATTTGGCCATTCTGTTGTTTCCTCCCTTATGGCGTTATTCCGGCAATGGTCCGGGTCACTTCTGACACCATGTAGAATGACCACTCGGTAGCTTTCTTATGATGCTGCTTTATTAAACGTATAGCCAGCATGGGTTATTACAGCACAACAACGGGTGGGCAGCTAGGAGTAGAACTGCACATAGACAGCCCTGCCGCAAAGCATGTCAGGGTGGCGTAAAGCCGCAATGCCCACCCGCTCAACACAGGCAACCCAGTATATGACAACGACAGCTGGACTTTCTGTTCCTGACAGAAACATGGCTTCGACCCGGTGAGTCTGTAGCTTTTTCGGAACTGGTTCCTCCTAATTGCTCATTCTTCAGCCTCCCTCGGCCCTCTGGTAGGGGGGGAGGCTTAGCCACCGTGTTCAACGCTCGATTTCATTGCCATCAAACATTTCAGCACGATTCATTTTCTAGTTTTGAACTCCAGCTGTTTGAGTTACACCTGAACTCTGCTGCGCCTTTGTTGTGTGCCCTCATATACCGTCCTCCCAAGTTTAATAAGGATTTCATCAAAGAGTTTTCAGGTTTTATGGCTGGAATTGTTCTTAATTTTTGACAGTTTCTTAATCCTTGGTGATTTTAACATCCATGTCTGCTGTGACTGTAACTTTTGGTCAAGGACTTTTTAAATATTATTGACTCTTTTAACTTGACCCAGTGGGTTACCGGTCCCACGGATGAAAAAGGTCACACACTGGACTTGGTGCTTTCCCACGGGCTGGATGTGTGCATCACGGAAATATCTGAGTTGTGCATCTCCGATCATCTTCCTGTGTTGTTCACTCTAATGCTACACTGCTCGGTAGATAAGCCGTACGCCCCAGCGCGCAAAAAGCGAGCGCTTAATGCTCTAACAGCGCCCACTTTTTCTGCTGCCTTTATGGATTCTGGAATAATGAACTCCAACTGTAAAAGTGTTGAGGACCTTTCGGACATTCTTCATTCTACCTGCACTGATATCTTGGACTCTATTGCTTCGCTCAGTGCGCGCTAAGCATTTATCAGAGCCATGGTTGAATGAACATACGCGCTCCCTCAGACGTGACAGAGATGGAAAAAGGACAGATTGCACGTTTCCCTACAGATTTGAAGGACTCGTCTTTCTGCTTACCAAGAAGCTGCAAAAACTGCAAAGACACAGTTTGTCTCAAACTTAGTGTCAGTAAACAGTCACAGGCCTCGGGTGCTTTTTAATGTCCTTAATCGTTTTCTTAGTTCATGTGATAATGCCGGAGTTATTTCTTCACCAAGTATTTGTGATGATTTTTAAGCATTTTTTAATGACAAGTTTCTATCCGTTAGGGCTCTTGTCTCGTCGTCTGCTGCCTCAGATCCTAGTCTTTCTCCTTTGTGCTCAGCTGTCTTAGAGCAGTTTGATCCCGTCTCCCTTAATGACTTGACTGCGGTAGTTAGTAACCTAAGATCATCACACTGCCCCTCTGATTGTCTCCCTCCAAGCTTGCTTAAAAGCACTTTTAATACTGTTGGGCCTTTTATCCTGAGATTAATTAATATGTCCCTTGCTACAGGCTGCGTCCCATCATGCTTTAAACAAGCTATAGTTCAGCCTCTTCTTAAAAAACAAAACCTGGACCCAACTGTTCTGTCCAATTACAGGCCAATCTCAAAGCTTCCTTTTCTATCTAAAGTTTTGGAGAAAGTGGTCTACCTACAGTTGCAGGCCCACCTTGATTTTAACAAGATCTCTGAAAAATTTCTGGTTTTAAATCACTTCATAGCACTGAGACGGCACTTTTAAGGATTTTTAACGATATTCTTTTAACTCTGGACTCTGGCAGCCCTGCTGCCCTTTTATTGTTGGACCTGTCAGCAGCTTTTGACACGGTCGACCATGACATCCTGTTATCATGGCTAGAATTTCATGCTGGCCTAAAAGGATCTGCCCTAAAGTGGTTTCGGTCCTACTTGTCAGAAAGGTCTTTTTATGTCAATATGGGCCCCCATAACTCCAAAATAGCCCCTCTTAAATACGGTGTACCTCAAGGCTCTATTTTGGGTCCTGCCCTGTTCGCACTGTATTTGTTGCCATTGGGCTCCATCTTCTCGCGGTACAGCATTTCATTCCAGTGTTTTGCTGATGATTTGCAGATTTATCTACCTTTAAAAGCAGGGTCAGACCATCCCCAGCTCTTATTACGCTGCCTTGACGATGTCAAACAGTGGTTGTCATTAAATTTTTTAAAGCTAAATGAAAATAAAACTGAGGTTGTCATTTTTGGCAACTTTAATCACATTGATAGTTCTCTGGGCCCCCTTTCCTCCTATTGTAAAACACATGTAAAAAACCTTGGTGTCTACCTTGATGGTTCTTTTAAATTGAATAAGCAGATGAGTGCAGTAGTTCAGTCCTGCTTCTGTCAGTTAGGACAGCTAGCCAAGGTAAAGCCATACCTCCCGGCTAACGTCTTCGAATGTCTCATTGACCTTTTCCTTACTTGCAGATTGGACTACTGCAATTCATTGTATTATGGTCTAGACCAGGCCTCCATCCATCGTCTTCAGATGGTCCAAAACGCAGCTGCTCGCCTGCTAACTGCTACCAAACGGAGAGAGCATATAACCCCAGTTTTAGCTTCTCTACACTGGCTTCCTGTCTCCTACAGGATCCAATTTAAACTTTTGCTTTCTGTTTTTAAGTCACTTAACGCCCGAGCCCCTCCTTACCTGTCTGAGCTCCTCTCTGTTTATGCTCCAGGAAAAACCATGAGGTCTAACTCAAAATTAATGCTGTCCATCCCACGGACTAGTCTCAAATCTCATGGTGATAGAGCTCTCTTTCTGTGGCAGGTCCCAGACTTTGGAATAGTCTCCCCCTAAATATTAGATCTGCACAAACACTTGAGTAATTTACAGTTTTTCTCAGTTGCTTTGGTGCATTTCTCACAACAGAATTAAACTTTGCACAATAGTTAGTTCAACCTCCACAACATATAGTCGTTTTGGCACAACCTTGTGGCGGTTTCATGTTCATTTCGTCCAAAGGCAAATGCCTTTGGACATGAAGCAGTTGAGTAAGTACAAATATCTAAAGAATGGTCACTTTTGACTTGCTATTCATCACTATCTCCTTGCTTCTATCATGAATGTCACAATTATTTATACTTGTACCGGCTGAATAGTCATTGTCCATACAACTAATAGTCTTCATGTCATTGCTTGTGTCAGTGCACTCAAAATTGTTGAACATCTTGTCAAACAATTTGTACACCCATTTTGAAAACCCTATTTTTAAGGAGTTTCCATGAAAATCTCCATAAATTACTTTTCTCAGGTGAACCTTATGTCACACTAATGAAAACTGGTGTGTGTTACTCTTACTTGCAACCAATGAAAAGCCTCTTCTACCCAGTCATAGGTGAATCGCGTTACAGTATCCCCTACTCTACAAGTATATATATATGATGTAAACCAACAGACAGGATTGGCATGAGGTGCATACTGAATCTACAAAAGCTTGTGATGACATCACAGCAGAGTCCTGCAGAGGGTGGATTCGCCACTCCAGGAGATACTTTCCTCGCTGCATTGCGAGGGATAACATCTGTTGTGATGTAGATGAAAATATGTGGCCAGACAGACAGGAACGTCTGGATGTGCCAGAATGATTTACTGTACTGTTACATGTGCTGTTTATTGTTCACATTAGTGCACAGCTCTACCAAATGGGTGATTTTATGTTTACATGTATTCTACAGTGAACAAGTGACTGTAGCATATTTTTCTTTTGCACAATTCTGTAGGATTACAAACACTTCTACACAATGGAAATGTGAAACGTACGTATTCAGTGTCTCAGTTACTCCCAAGACTCCCATAACATCTACAGTGACTTCACTGCACATTTCAGATGGCTGTACAGGTAGGCCATAGTGCTGTCGTCAGCATTTTCAGGTGTCACCAATTGTTTTTGCAATGGGAAACACTGAAATTATAAACTGTCATAGTGGAAACATGACAATGCCATTTGACTATCTTGTTCATACAGATGGTGTCAAGACTTTTCATTTTGATGGCACTGGCAGTTTCATTGACATGGATACTTGCTTTTGCGGTATGGATAATCAATTCTGTGTATGTGACGTGCTTTTGCAGGCTATCCACTAGGTTTTGCAGTTTGCACTAATTGTTTTGGGAAATGCACTAACTGCTGTGCAAATGTTGATGGTGTTCTGAGAAACGCACCAAAGCGACTGAGAAAAACTGTAAATCGTTACTAAAGACACATTTTTATGCCCTGGCTTTTAACACACTGTGACCCAAGCATTCTGGTCTTATTTGAATTAGTTTTAGTTATTGTTTTAATTCTTTTATTGTCCTATTATTGTTTTATATTGTTATTACTGTATTTCATTGTTGCTTTTTAATGCCATTTTTATATTGTTAAAGGACTTGGTGCAGCATCAGCTGTCTGAAATGTGCTATATAAATAAATTTGACCTTGACATGTCTTCCTCTCTCTCTCTGCTTTCCTGTCAGACGTCCCTGCACCCTACCTACGCAGAAGAACATCATGTCAAGAAACCCCCTAATAAATGTGGTTATCCCAGCACTTTGCTCTCACACTGCAGGCCTACTTGTTGTTCCTAGAGTATTTAAAAGTAGAATGGGAGGAAAAGCCTTCAGTTTTCAGGCCCCTCTTCTGTGGAACCAGTGAAGATGAAGATGGAGGCCTGGATCTTAGATGGTGAGGAGGTGGTGAGGAGGTGGGTTACATGACTGAGTGTCCGAAAGACAAAAGACCTATGAGAAGTGAAGCATGCAGTGAAGGCTGATTAGCTTGGGGAAAGCAAGCCAGAAAATGACTGGACCATAGAAACGATGTTAGTATTAGTGACGTGTCATGAGAAGAGCCGACTCCCATCGAGTGAGAGCCAGCTCTCCACTTTTTATTTTAATGATGTTTGTTGTGTTGCCACAGTATTTAAATGTCTTCCCACATACATCGCAAACAGCATGATTTCTATGCTGAACATAAATGCAGTTATGATCTGTGAACAAAGTCAAGGTTGCGTGTTTTGTGGTCTAATGTTTTGTGCCTCTGGTTTCTCATTGGCTCACACTCTTGCCGTAGCACACACATGAATGAGAGGCGGAAGGCAACTGTAGTTGCTATTAACCCTGTATTACTGCTAATTGCAGAGTTTGCTTTTGTCTGTATGTCATATTTATCAATAAAAATGTACAAAATTAGAAAAGATTAATCAAGATATCAAGATATTTATTATTAGATATTGATATTTACATTGATTTACATGAAACACTGGTATTGGAGGTATCAATATTTCAGGATCGCTTCACACAGCACTCCCCCTCAGTCAGTGAGTGAGGCAGTAGACAGCAGTGAGGAGGAGGGTGCTAGTGTGTCACAAAAACTCATAAATGTGACTGACACCTGTAAATGAAGCAGCATGTGGCTGCAGTTTAAAGAAGAAGCAGATTCTCACTAAGAGGAGAAACCTCATCAGCCCATCCAAACTGAGGCATTTGATTTTTCTGAATGTTAAGCTGCCCTGAGGACAGACTGTTAGGCTGCTGAGTCTGGTTCTGTTTCTGTTCTGTGGATTTGTTTGCAGTGTTTTGTTTTTCTGTTAAATTAAAATGAAAAGTTTGATTCAAATATTAAACAAAAGTAAGAATGCCGGCTTATGTAACAGAACAAATGCAGAAAAATTAGGCAATTATAGGGCTTCTCATAAAACACTAAATGCAGAAGGGTTTATCAGCACACAAAGCATTCATATTTGCCAAGTAAAGCTAAAAGAGGCTACAAGTGATAAGAAATTAAGATCAATTTGGAAGCCACAAGAGCCAGTTCTCTGAAAAGAGCTGAACTTCCCATCACTAGTTAGTATTGAGTTTAGTGGTGCAGGAAAATTGAAGCAATGTAAAGAACAGACTAGCAGCTGAACAACCAGGAAGCCTTTAAATTTGTTTTTAAATGGCTTTTCGGCGGCGTTCCTACCGCGAGCAGAACTCCGGTTCGAAAACTGCTGTTTCTGTACTTTATTTAAGTACTTAAACGGGCTCTCTTTAAAACAAAGTGCAATTTACTGATTATTGTCATGTGGTCATGCTGTCTGTTAGACAGCTGTTCTTCTCATTGCCGTTTCTGTATTTGTTTGTAGCAAATACGACTTGAATGTATGGATGAAGCTATGTAGCCAAAACGATTAATAATTTAGATATCATACTGTTGTGAAATATGATAATGATGATGATGAGATTCACACTATTGTATAGACATGTGGAATAATGTATTTGTTTACCGGTAAACTGAATTGAAATATTAACGGACATTTCTCTGGCCTACAGGTCAGATTTTTGTCACACTGAAACTGATCTTCTTCATATTGAAGTGGCGAGCTGGTAGGACCTCTTTTCCCTCTTTTCACCCCTTTTGCCGTCTGTGGATTACAGACATAATTTTTCTTCCCCTTCATGAAACTGGACCTCAAGGAGGAATTCTTGACAAACTGAAATTTAAAAAAGAAACTTTAAAAAGGACCAAAAGGACTTTTGACAAAAGGCTCTTGCACAGAGAATCCAAGCATTAATTAATTAGTTGTGGTGGATTTATTTATGTTGTGTTTTGTATTTATTATTTTTTTCCACTTCCCCTTTGCCCCATTTATTCAATATATTTTTGCTTAGCATACTTTCTGTTTCTGGACTCATCCTGCACACCATCTGGGCCCCATAAAGAACTTTTCTTCTGTGCGCCAGTCAGTTAAATTCACCTATTGCAATAAAACTAGCCCCTAAATAACTTTGCATTACAGAAAGAAGCATCTATGTCCACTGTCAACGACCATCTTTGAACAGAGGCGGTGGCTTACAACACCAACTGTCTACCATCTATAATCCAGTGTTGAGATCCTTCCCAGACGCCTTAACGCCCACTCACACCCTGGGCCATCTGACCTCAGGAAATCACATGATAGGGTGGGGCTAGGTTGGGCAATGAGCTCACCCGAAACCCTGGCTGATTGTGACCTTCACGCGTTTAGGTAGAGGATCATCAGGGGGTCCTTTTGTCCCTCTCGGGGGGGAAACTCCCACGGGGTTTAAATCTGGGACTCTCCACCATTTGACCCTAGAACTGAAGAAGCTTCTCAGATGAGATGTGAAACGTCTTCAAGCAACTTAAAGAAGTCCAGACGCTTTTCTTTCCAAGCTCCTTACACTACGATGACCTGGATGACTGAGAACCTTCACAGACATACACCTATATGTGATGGGTGGCGGAGAGACACTAACCCTAATACTAACAAGGACAGCTAGAGCCAGCTGGGTGGAGTATCCAGGTGTAGCACCAGTGGACACTATAGGACGCTGTCGCTGTTTCATCATTTGAATTTTCCCAGGTTGACATAAATGCTTGTCTATTAAAGTTGGCATGTAACAGCACCACACTGTGGTCAGAGAGGGTATTACATCCGTTCTGACATGAACTACCTTTGATAATCAGTGAGAAGGACTGTCTGTGTGAAACAGAAACTTAGATTTAAAGTGAAGTTCAAATCCATATATAACATAAATCTGCTGCCGTCCAGCAACACAGTCACTGTTTTGCTGTATATAATACAGAGCATATTCTTCTTAAAGAGGTGCTGACTGAACCCCCTGAGGAAATTTGATCAGAAAAAAAAAAGGTTTTATTTTCTCTAAAGATGTGCACCTCCCCAAGGAGGTGACAGGAGGAGTCAATGTTTCCACCCAGTTTGAAACCATGGACCTGTACGCTGTGACAACATGAAACTTGTGGCCCAGCCAGAGAGAATGAACCAGCAGCAGGTCAAATTAATATCATGGATGACCCCAGAGAGAGTCAGGTGCATCTTCACACAGCAGCCACTCGGGTCCTAAATGACAAGACCTTAGTCCTCGAAGCTGGGGCTCCTCCCCGCTCCACCAATAAAGCAATTTAAAATAGAGAGGACCCCACCCTTTACCAACGAGAAAACCCTCTGATCAATAAAATAATATCAGAGAGGCAGGCCACTGAGAGACCGGGGAACGGTTTTGATCTGACCAATGAGCCGAAGTTACAGCCTTCTAATGAGTTTTTGAAATCAACCAAGACAGCTTTGCAGACTCTCCAGAAATACACAAGTCCTTACAAGCTGTTCTGCAACTGTTTTACCGACTGGTACCACTTTGTACCAGCAGTGATCCCCTTGGTAAGTCATGTTTTTACCCCCCAGTACAGAATTTGGGTCTTATTCAGCAAACCTGAGGAGAGCAGTGGACACAAATGATTGTGAAAAAGCGACATTTGATATCGGGTCTTAGATAATCGTGAGTTTTTGTGTCTGATGGTGAAAAGCACAAAGTTTTGGAAGAGGCATACAGGCACTGTGGAAAAAGTAAAGCTGTGTAAGTTCTCTTAAACTGTTTTGTCAACACTTTTCTGAGTTTATTATGCTTTTAACATGTGACACATGTAATATGATTATCAAATAACATAATTTTTATTAAACATTTATTTGTATCTTATAATGTTTTCTTTGACCTTCGGTAATTTTTATAGAAACTTTGTTCATTGTATGAATGTGTAATTATTCTTTGATAAATAAAATATTTCATCTTGTATTTGTGTACTTTGCCATTATTAAATAAAAACGAGTCACATATTTCACTGATAAACACAGATGACTGAAAGAAATGTTTGATGGAAAAAGGAAAAATGTGTTGTGCTGCTAAATCTCCAAAAGTTGATTCTGTTCATCTGGACGTTTTCAGTGGGAGAAACGTTTCATCATCATCCAAGTGACTTCTTCAGTCTCAGCTGACTGCAGGTTTCCCCAATCTTAGAAACAGTACATTTGCATAATGACTGAAACCAGCCCACTGAAGGAACAATGGGCTGGGAGGTCAGTTCCTTAATCTTAATTATGCAAATTCTCATGACCATTTATCAACAATCACTGATCAAAGCCCACTGATCAATGGCCATGAGTACCATTCACAGACAGTTGGGGAATGGCTGCAATCACAGCATTGTAAGATGGTGACAGATGTACCCTTAGGCCCCCTCCTCGATTCAGAGATAGTCTTTCCCTTTTCACGTAAATGGCCTCCTTGACTCCGCCCTCAAACCAGCGTTCCTCCCTGTCCAGGATGTGTACATCCTCATCATTGAAAGAGTGTCCACTGGCCTGTAGGTGTAAATAGACTGCAGAGTCCTGGCCTGATGAGGTAGCTCTTTTTTTTTTTTTTTTGCCTGTCCCGTTTGGTTCTTTTACCATCAGAATTATTGTCTAAAGGCGAAGAAAGATGCCCAACGGATTTACTTTACCAAATGGACCATCCCAGCCTTGCCGTATTGGTCTATTTGATTCACCTTTTATTGTTTATTTTATTTTATTTTCACTTGCTAAATACGGGACAGACTTGACTGGGGAAAAGAAAGGGAGAAAGAAAGAGGGAAAGAAAAACAGCTGAGAAGAGGGACGGGGATAAAGGGCAAAAAACAAAAACCAACAAAACAAACAGACAAAAAAATCCATATATCAATCACCTGGATCACCTGTTGAGAAAGAAAAAAGAGAAAACAAGCAGAAGAAAAAAAAGAGCAACATAATAAACAACATCACGATGATCTATGTGAATATAACAGTAAATACTAAATATTAAATATTATTGTGCAGCACGTAAGATCGACAGCGCACAGTGTGCTTTCAGGTAGGAGCCTAAAAGGGTGTAGTTTGTGTGTGTGAGCACCCGTGTGTACACCTGTGAGCGTGAGCGCGCTTGTATTTAAAAGGTTCCTTCATGTAATGACCTGCTAGAGGGTGTGGGGGGCCACTGCCCCGTCCTCCAGGGCATGAAGCAGGTATGGAGGAGATCCAGGCTCTAGACATCCAGAGACCCTCAGAGCACAAGAGACCAAGGAAGACCAACAGAGGGGCAGCCGCGCCACTGTCCCAGAAAGAGCTGAGGAGAGCCCCAGATGAGGGGTCACTCAGCAGCCAGGAGCAGAAACCAGGGGGGTTCCAGTGACGTGCCCGTGAGCTCCGCCGGCAGCCAGCTGTGCCAGAGTGACCGAGCCCCAGGCCGAGAGGCCGAGGGCACCCCATCCCCGAAGTGGCCCGAGCGAGCCCCAGGCTCCAGGCCCCGATAAGCAGCCACCAGGAGTGAGCCGGTGTGTACCTGGATGCCCACCCCTGGACACAAAGAACCACCAATGCACCAATGTCTGAGGGCGTCTGCCACTGGCAGGGGAAGTGGTGGGGGGAGATAGGCCTCCAAACCTTGGAGGGCCTGAGATGTCCCCAGAGAGGTGGCGTCTGATACCCAACCTGACATATAGACACAGACAAACAGGCACACACAGATACAAACATCCATTCCCACCCTCATGCTCTCATATGCTATTACTCAACACTCGCTCAATGTGAAGACAGACATAAAGAGACACTGTACACACAATCACTCTCCCCAAGCGTACTCTAAGCCCCGGGTCTAGGTACCCTTGCCCCTGGAGGGGGAAACTGCACCCAGACCCAGGTGGTGTTACCCTTTTCCCTGGGGTGGGGAGAAGCAGACTGCCCCGACTCCGCAGCAGCAGGGAGGCCCCACAATCCAGACCCCAATCGGACGGCCAACTCCTCCTCCCAGCCCCCCCGCTCCAACAGGTTGCAGAGAACGGGGGTGTGAAGACTCCAAACCTCCCTCCGCCCGCTCATATGTAGTGTTGATGTATGTGTGTTCTAAGGTGCATTTAAAACCCAGGAGGGCATGGAGCTACCTGCCAGAGAGCAGCAGGTAAGCGCATAGCCCCTCCTGATAGCCCCCAATGTCTACGTGTATTTAAAATTGAGAGGTGGGCAACAACGCCAGGGGTGAGGTGTACACCCTGATGGTCTTTTGTTATATCGCCACTTTTCTAACCCATTTGGTTAAGAAATGGCGTAAAAACCGTTGTTTAATTACTCAAAACGCCGTAAAAAATGGTGTTTGTCCCGACAAAACGCAGTTTTTTCCACCACTCACATGGCGCCTTGAACGCCCCACCTGATTGGCGGAAAAAAACCCGTTTTTATCTGTCTTTGAACGCCGCTTTTTACGTCACTCGGCAGAAAACGCCGTTCAAAGATACATGAAAAAGTTCTGTGTCAGCTGTAACGCGTTTAAAACGCCGTTTTCTTGAAATTATACAGTGCACTCCCCATGATTCCCTCATCCAATTACTTTCAACTCATTTCACCCAATCAAAGAAGAAGTGCAGACCACGCTGTAGTGATGGTAAATTCGATTCTTTTTATTGAATCGAGTTTGAATGAGTCACTCACCAAAGTGAATCGGGTTTTTTGAGTCATTTGAGTCACTGAGTCAGTTGACCAGAGAGTGCAAAAAATGTACATTTTCACTCAAACTTAATTTTTTTCTCTTTTCATGTAAATCCTACTGCTAAGATGAGTGATTGAAAAAGAAAAACAACTATTTTCATAGAGCAAAAACGAGCAAAAACAAGATTTCTAAAGGGAACATTTGTTTTATTTATTTTTATTTTATTTTATTAGTATTTTCCTCAAATGTGTCAAATATATATTTTCTCATCTAAATGTCCACTGAGCTGTGTGCCAGGGGGCGGTAATGCTCCTTAACACTGGTTGCCAACCAAGAAGAAGAAGAAGAAGCTGTGAGCCAGGAGGGAGGGGGTGAGTGATTCGTTTACGCTACGGCTGTGTCCCAATTCAGGGTCTGCACGCTTGAAGTACGCACACTACGCGTACTACGTACGGTGCGTACTATAAGTACGAGAAGTGCGGAAGTGAGAGGCTTGTGAAATGGGACGGTCTAGCCTTCGTCGCGCTGTTCAGGTTGCCTAGCAACCATGATACTAACCGCGAGAAATGTTTCATACAGCTTTGTGTGACAGAAATGAAGGAGAAAAATGTTTTGTTGTTCATTCATTTTTGTCATGACATCACTTTGATTAGTTGAGACCACAGGACTGTAAAACATGATAGTTGGGCTTCATTTCTGTACTGAACAGTCATTTCAAGATTAGTTAGTAAATAATAACTAGAAAGTGCATTTTCTGAAGAAACTGCAGTGTGAATGCTTGAATCTGAATGTATGCACTGAAATGAATTAATTGCTGAATTTTAAGTTAAAAATTTTGAATGAGATGAAAAATACAGAAATTTTCGCCTGAAAACAAAAGTGCTGAACTGCTAAAAGCTGACATCCACAGAGAAGAAGTTGGAAAATAGTTGAAAATGTTTTAAATGGAAATTAGAAAAACCTAAGAAATGACAAAAGAAAATTTAAAGTCAGAAAACATCTGAATGAATATTAAAATTTCATATTCTTTAAATCACTGAATGACTAAAATGTGATCCCTCCACTTGGATCTACACAGTTTAAAAAGTTTAAATGTCTGAGCTTTCAAAGTCACATTGTTGCAAAGAGAACAACGATGGCGTCGTTTTGAGGGTAAAATGATGGCTGTAGAGCAAACACTGTGGACACAGCAGCAGTTTAAAGAGAAGTGTTTAAGATGAATCTTGGCACAGTGAGAGACAGAGCTCATTAGGCAGGCAGGTGTGAGCCTGGTTGCTATAGTGACTGCACCCAATGGCTCCATACACACGCACACAGACATGCACCTCACTTTTGCTGCTTAAAATGAACAGAAAAGTCAGGTCGAAACAAATCGCTCCCAAATGAAAAGTACAGGTCCTATTGACGAAATTCTTTCACCATGAGCGGCAGCAATGTCCAGTCTACCTAATTCTCAGTTTTCATGCCTGAGGAGTTTATTATATGGACGTGGTGACAGTGTAAAAACACCATGCTCTTCTGATTTTCAAACGAACCTTCTGAGCCATTTTAACATTAGAGTCTATGGAGGAGTTGGAGGGAGGAGGCTGTGCTTTGGTGACATTTATGAAAGAACCATAACACCTAGTACAATAGTAAACACATTGGATGAAAGAGGACAGCGATGGCTACGTTTTGAGGGTAAAATCATAAATTTTTGTTGAAAAAAGTTGAATAATTTTAAAAATATAAATGTTATAAATGAGAAAAATACAAGCACACTTGTCCAAAAGAAGAGGAATCTAATGGTGTTTGAATGGTTTTTCTAAGTTGAACGGTTTTGAAGGAGATAGATGCACAAAAACGTACGGAATATGATATAATAATAATAATAACTAGAAAGTGCATTTTCTGAAGAAACTGCAGTGTGAATGCTTGAATCTGAATGTATGCACTGAAATGAATTAATTACTGAATTTTAAGTTAAAAATAAAAATGTTGAATGAGCTGGAAAATACAGAGTTTTTAACCTGAAAACAAAAGTGCAGAACTTTTGAAAGCTGATGTTCACACAAAAGAAGTTGGAAAATAGCTGAAAAGTTTTTAAATTAAAATTTGGAAAACCTAAGAAATGAGAACAGAAAATTTAGAGTCAGAAAACATCTGAATGAATATTAAAAGTTCATATTCTTTGAATCACTGAATGACTAAAGTGTAATCCCTCCACTTGGATCCACACACTTTTAAAGGTTTACATCTCTGAGCTTTGAAAGACATGCTGTTGGAAAGAGAACAACGATGGCTTCGTTTTGAGGGTAAAATGATGGCTGTAGAGCAAACACTGTGGACACAGCAGCAGTTGAAAGAGAAGTGTTTAAGATGAATATTGGCAGAGTGAGAGAGAGCTCGTTAGGCAGGCAGGCAGGTGTGAGCCTGGTTGCTATAGTGACTGCGCCCACTGGCTCCATACACACGCGCACAGACATGCACCTCACTTTTGCTGCTTAAAATGAACAGAAAAGTCAGGTCGAAACAAATCGCTCCCAAATGAAAAGTACAGGTCCTATTGACAAAATTCTTTCACCGTGAGCGACAGCAATGTCCAGTCTACCTAATTCTCAGTTTTCATGCTTGTGGAGTTTATTATATGGACGTGGTGACAGTGTAAAGACAGCCTGTACTTCTGGTTTTCAAACGAACCTTCTGAGCCATTTTAACATTAGAGTCTATGGAGGAGTTGGAGGGAGGAGGCTGTGCATGGGTGACATTTATGAAAGAACCATAACACCTAGTACAATAGTAAACACATTGGATGAAAGAGGACAGCGATGGCTACGTTTTGAGGGTAAAATCATACCTGTAGACCAAACACCGTGGACACAGCAGCAGTTTAAAAAAATATTTTAAGATGAATTTTTTTGCTCCTCTCACTCTGGCAGTTGAGCTGTCTCACTCTAGCCCCAACATTCCGTCCCATACACACCCATTATAAACTCTGAAACGGCTGAAAAAACATCATGAAACTTAAACTGGAACTGAAGAAAAAGTATAATAGATATTGAAAAGATAAATACAAGTTGAATAGTTGAATGTCTTGTCTTCGTTTTAAAGTTTGAATGGTGGCTCTACGTCAATGTATGTGGAAGTAGATACAGTTTAAAGAAGAGTAAGTTGAAGGAGAATTTGAAGGGTCTCCCCATTGAAATACATGGGAAATTTTTGTTGAAAAAAGTTGAATAAAATTAAAAATATAAATGTTATAAATGAGAAAAATAGAAGCAGTCATGTCCTAAAGAAGAGGAATCTAACGGTGTTTGAATGGTTTTTCTAAGTTGAATGGTTTTGAAGGAGTTAGATACCAAAAAACGTACGGAATATGAAATAATAACTAGAAAAATTTGCATTTCCTGCGAAAATGCAGTGTGGATGCTGGAACGCTGAAGCTGTCTGCTGAAACTAGCTGAAAAAGCTGAAAAGTTGCAGAAATTGTAAAAACTTTGCAGAAGCAAAGGAACTTTGCTAAAATGTAGTGACTTAGCAGAACTGCAATATCTTAGAGGAAACATAATACTTGGCAGAAATACAATAGCATAGCAGAACTTAGCAGAAATATTGTAACTTACCAGAAACACGATAACTTCTCAAAAATACAAGAATTTAGGAGAAATAGTATAAGATAACAGAAAGAATATATTTAGCCAAACATTCTTAAACATTACAGAAATACTATGATTTAGAAAAACAGTACAACATTGCAGAAATGCCGCGATTTACCAGAGATACTGTAATTTACTATTAATATTGAAATTTAAAAAAAAAAATACTATGTTTTAGCACAAATATTGTAATTTGACAGAAATACTATCAATCGGCAGAAATACTATGTTTCAGCAGAAATACTCTGGTTTAGCACAAATATTATAACAAAGCAGTAATACAATTATATAGCAGAAATGCTATATTTAGAAAGAAAAATGTAATATAGCAGAAATACTATGATTTAGCAGAAATACTATAATCAGCACATATACTGTAACATGACAGAAATTCCTCCACTTAGTAGTAATACTGTAACATAAAACAAATGTTATGATTTGGCACAAAAACCATAATTTGGCAAAATACTATGATTTAGCAGAAATACTATGATTGAGCAGAAGTACTAAGATGTAGTAAAAGTACTTTGATTTAACAGAAATACAATTATGGAGGAGTAATACTTTAAAATGGGAGAAATATTGATACACACACACATACACAGAGCCTAAAGGGAACAGTATTTGTGCCATGGAGTGTTAACAAGAATCTGAGGTCCATATTAGAAAAGCTGCTAAAATCATAAAAGTTTGCAGAATTGTAATAAATGATGAATATGAATTAGTGGTCTGTGATAGTGTATTAATTTGTAGGGAAAAAAAACATGTTGCCCAAGGTGTAATTGAACCCACGACCTTTGGGTTGCAGACCTGTGTCATTACAAACTGCGCCACTGGGAAAGAGAGCGAATGCCTGGAAAACAGGGTGATGAGCAGTCAGAATCAGATTGCGGTGAGATGCGAAAAACGCTGTTTTTTGGAGTTACAAAACGTCGTGTAACTCAAAAACTAGGTGGACTAGAAGCATAATTCTTGTACTGGGTGAATCAGCGTACTTTCGTGTACTTTGACTGTGATTTGCATTGCTCTTTGTACATCTGTCGCTGAGATATGACGAGAGAAGAAAGGGCAGACCTCAGATATGATTGGCTGGCTGGGAAGCCGTGCAGGCCCTGATATGTAAATTTTATATGTATCAGTCCTCACAGAGGATTAGCCGCCTGGGGACCTGGCAGAAATATATACAAATAGTATGATTAAGCATAAATACTACATTTTTTAGAAAAACTATATTAAGCACAAATCCTATAAAAAGCAGAAATACTATATTAAGCAATATAAATATCCCCTAAAAATCCTATAAAAAGCAGTAAAACTGTACTATGATTTGGTAGAAAAACCCTAATTAATCAAAAATACTATATTTGGCAGAAATAGCAGAAACACTATATTTAGCACAAATCTTATGAAATAGCAGACATAGTATGATTTTGCAGAAATGCTGTATTTAGCACAAATACTGAAAAGCAGCAGAAATGCTATGACTCAACACAATAGTAATAACTTAAATAGAAAAATTGGAAAAGCAAAATGGACAGCTGAAAAATCCTGAACATGCTAAGGGTCCCTCAAATGTAATTGTTAAATGAAAAAAATCAGCAAAAAAAAGTATAACAGTGACACAATCACAAATATGGACACATATGGAAACACACATGCACAGAGAGACACACACAGGATCAAATTCAGTCAACCAGTCTAAATATATTGAATTTAAATCATACAATAAGATGCTCCCATAAAAACTCTCTCTCGCCCTCTTTCTCTCTCTCTCTGTCACACACAGACACACACACACACACACACACACACACACACACACATAGGGAGAGAAAATCAAGTATCTAGGTCAGTCAAGCAGCCTGGGAGCTGCTAAATTTGAATCCACCAATCAGAGAGGCTGTGTACTTTTTCCCGCCAAAACAGGTGCACCTGTTTTTACACACACGCAGCACAGACAAAGGATTTGTGCTGTCTATTTTTCATAGTCAGGATTCCCCTCAAACAAATGGCTATAATTTCCTAACCGTAGGGGCTAGAACAGTCATTCTTACACCGTTTTGTTCAGAAGAGATGGGGGAATCTTACAGTGTGGACAATTTATCATTAAAATATGAATTATTGAAGATATTTGACTTCTAATGCACCATAACTGAGTAGAGGCGAAGCAAAAACTGCCTTGACCTGCCCTCAAACAACGCTTTCTAACTCTAAATCTATTTGGAGTATCGATATAATTCTTTCACCGTAAGAGACAGCAGGCTTTGCTGAACAGTCATGGAAATTTTCAGGTCTGTGTGGAAATCTATCAAAAAGATATGACGAGAGAAAAAAGTGGTTCATTTCCAGAGTTTGAAAGCTGAAGAAATCTGAGCGAGGGACAAATTTCCTACCCTCAAACAAACGTAATTCATGGCCAAATGGTAATAGGTGAGAAAAAAAATCGTACACTGTGAGCGTCAGGAGTGTCTGAAGATATATTGGCACAAGCCTCATGTCTTAACGTCGCTTTGTTAGGGAGATATGACGATTCGAATATGCCTCTCATTACAGAACTCCAGCGGTGATTTTGAACAAACTCTCCATAGACTTTCTATGGAGAGTTTCCAGACTTTGTGTTGGTCTGAGGAGATTTGCCAAAATTCTATAAATCCCACAACAATGATAGTAACATTTTCTGAAAGCCAGCAAAAATACCTACGTTTTGATGTATGAATTGTGGAAGTGGAGTGAAGACTGAGCAAGTAGCAAGAAGTTGTTCAGACATGAAGAGAAAACTGCAAAACTTTCAGTGGCACACTGAAAGCCAAGTGCATAGCAACCATAACAACGCATGTATTTTGTGAAAAATCACAAAAATGAAACTCAAAACTTAAAGAGGGATAAGATTAAAACGGTAACAGATATGAAAAAGCTGAATCATTCATGAATAGCCCAATAATTTGTGAACATTTTAAAATTTGAATGGTTGTTCTAGGCGAAAGTATGAGAAAGTAGTTAAGTTTCAAAATCAAGCAAGTTTTAGCAGAATTTTGGAAGTTTTCCATTCATTTCAATGGGACAAAAAAAAGCATAAAAAGCTTAATATTTTAAAAAGTATAACAGTTAAAAATACCAAAAGTCATAGCGCACATTAGCAGAAATAGCAGAATAGTTTAAAATTTGAACGGTGAAAATCGGCTGAAAATTGTGGAAGTAGAAAAGTGCCAAAAAAAGTGCAAAAAGTTGCAACTAGAATAATAATAAAGAAGAATAATAAAGAATAAAGAGAAACAGGAACTCAATAGTGTGGATGCATAAAGCATCCACACAATAATAAAGATTAGAAGAACAATACTGTGAATGCTTTTACAAGCATTCACACTAACTAGAAAGTGCATTTTCTGAAGAAACTGCAGTGTGAATGCTTGAATCTGAATGTATGCACTGAAATGAATTAATTGCTGAATTATAAGTTAAAAATGTTGAATGAGCTGGAAAATACAGAGTTTTTAACCTGAAAGCAAAAGTGCAGAACTTTTATAAGCTGATGTTCACACAGAAGAAGTTGGAAAATAGCTGAAAAGTTTTTAAATTAAAATTAGAAAAACCTAAGAAATGAGAAAAGAAAATTTAGAGTCAGAAAACATCTGAATGAATATTAAAAGTTCATATTCTTTGAATAACTGAATGACTAAAATGTGATCCCTCCACTTGGATGCACACAGTTTAAAACATTTGTATCTATGAGCTTTGAAAGACGCTGTTGGAAAGAGAACAACGATGGCTTCGTTTTGAGGGTAAAATGATGGCTGTAGAGCAAACACTGTGGACACAGCAGCAGTTGAAAGAGAAGTGTTTAAGATAAATCTTGGCACACTGAGAGAGAGAGAGCTCGTTAGGCAGGCAGGTGTGAGCCTGGTTGCTATAGTGACTGCACCCAATGGCTCAGTACACATGCACACAGACATGCACCTCACTTTTGCTGCTTAAAATGAACAGAAAAGTCAGGTCGAAACAAATCGCTCCCAAAGGAAAAGTACAGGTCCTATTGACGAAATTCTTTCACCGTGAGCGGCAGCAATGTCCAGTCTACCAAATTCTCAGTTTTCATGCCTGTGGAGTTTATTATATGGACGTGGTGACAGTGTAAAGACACCATGCTCTTCTGATTTTCAAAGGAACTTTCTGAGCCAATTTAACATTGGAGTCTATGGAGGAGTTGGAGGGAGGAGGCTGCGCATTGGTGACATTTATGAAAGAACCATAACACCTAGGACAATAATAAACACATTGGATGAAAGAGGACAGCGATGGCTACGTTTTGAGGGTAAAATCATACCTGTAGAGCAAACGCTGCGGACACAGCAGCAGTTTTAAAAAAGATTTTCAGATTAATTTTTTTCGCTCCTCTCACTCTAGCAGTTGAAGCTCTCACTCTAACCTCCAACATTCCATCCCATAGACACCCATTATAAACTCTGAAACGGCTGAAAAACATAATGAAACTTAAACTGGAACTGAAGAAAAAGTATAATAGATATTGAAAAGATAAATACAAGTTGAATAGTTGAATGTCTTGTCTTCGTTTTAAAGTTTGAATGGTGGCTCTATGTCAATGTATGTGGAAGTAGATACAGTTTAAAGAGGAGTAAGTTGAAGGAGAATTTGAAGGGTCTCCCCATTGAAATACATGGGAAATTTTTGTTGAAAAAAGTTGAATAAAATTAAAAATATAAATGTTAAAAATGAGAAAAATAGAAGCAGTCATGTCCAAAAGAAGAGGAATCTAATGGTGTTTGAATGGTTTTTCTAAGTTGAACGGTTTTGAAGGAGATAGAGTATAAAAAACGTACGGAATAGATAATAATAATAACTAGAAAGTGCATTTTCTGAAGAAACTGCAGTGTGAATGCTTGAATCTGAATGTATGCACTGAAAAGAATTAATTGCTGAATTTTAAGTTAAAAATGTTGAATGAGATGAAAAATACAGAAATTTTCACCTGAAAACAAAAGTGCTGAACTGCTAAAAGCTGACAAGCACAGAGAAGAAGTTGGAAAATAGCTAAAAATGTTTTAAATGTAAATTAGAAAAACCTAAGTAATGAGAACAGAAAATTTAGAGTCAGAAAACATCTGAATGAATATTAAAAGTTCATATTCTTTGAATCACTGAATGACTAAAATGTGATCCCTCCACTTGGATCCACACAGTTTAAAAACTTTACATCTCTGAGCTTTGAAAGACACAGTGTTGGAAAGAGAAGAACGATGGCGACGTTTTGAGGGTAAAATGATGTCTGTAGACCAAACACTGTGGACACAACAGCAGTTGAAAGAGAAGTGTTTAAGATGAATCTTGGCACAGTGAGAGAGAGAGAGCTCATTAGGCAGGCAGGTGTGAGCCTGGTTGCTATAGTGACTGCACCCAATGGCTCCATACACACGCACAGACATGCACCTCACTTTTGCTGCTTAAAATGAACAGAAAAGTCAGGCCGAAACAAATCGTTCCCAAATGAAAAGTACAGGTCCTATTGACGAAATTCTTTCACCGTGAGCGGCAGCAATGTCCAGTCTACCTAATTCTCAGTTTTCATGCCTGAGGAGTTTATTATATGGACGTGGTGACAGTGTAAAAACACCATGCTCTTCTGATTTTCAAACGAACCTTCTGAGCCATTTTAACATTAGAGTCTATGGAGGAGTTGGAGGGAGGAGGCTGTGCTTTGGTGACATTTATGAAAGAACCATAACACCTAGGACAATAGTAAACACATTGGATGAAAGAGGACAGCGATGGCTACGTTTTGAGCGTAAAATCATACCTGTAGACCAAACACCGTGGACACAGCAGCAGTTTTAAAAAATATTTTCAGATTAATTTTTTTGCTCCTCTCACTCTAGCAGTTGAGCTGTCTCACTCTAGCTCCAACATTCCGTCCCATACACACCCATTATAAACTCTGAAACGGCTGAAAAAACATCATGAAACTTAAACTGGAACTGAAGAAAAAGTATAACAGATATTGAAAAGATAAATACAAGTTGAATAGTTGAATGTCTTGACTTCGTTTTAAAGTTTGAATGGTGGCTCTATGTCAACCTATGTTGAAGTAGATACAGTTTGAAAATGAGTAAGTTGAATGAGGATTTGAAGGGTCTCCCCATTGAAATACATGGGAAATTTTTGTTGAAAAAAGTTGAATAAAATTAAAAATATAAATGTTAAAAATGAGAAAAATAGAAGCAGTCATGTCCAAAAGAAGAGGAATCTAACGGTGTTTGAATGGTTTTTCTAAGTTGAACGGTTTTGAAGGAGATACAGTACAAAAAACGTACGGAATATATAATAAAATATAATAATAACTAGAAAAATTTGCATTTCCTGCGAAAATGCAGTGTGGATGCTGTAAAGCTGAAGCTGTCAGCTGAAACTAGCTGAAAAAGCTGAAAAGTTGCAGAAGTTGTAAAACCTTTGCAAAAAATTGTAATAACTTTGCAGAAGCATAAGAACTTAGCAAAAATGTAATTACTTAGCAGAACTGCAATATCTTAGAGGAAACATAATACTTGGCAGAAACACAATAGCATAGCAGAACTTAGCAGAAATATTGTAACTTACCAGAAACACGATAACTTCTCAAAAATACAAGAATTTAGGAGAAATAGTATAAGATAACAGAAAGAATATATTTAGCCAAACATTCTTAAACATTACAGAAATACTATGATTTAGAGAAACAGTACAACATAGCAGAAATGCTGTAATTTGACAGAAATACTATATTTAGCACAAATCTTATAAAATAGCAGAAATGCTGTATTTAGCACAAATACTGAACAGCAGCAGAAATGCTATGACTTAGCACAATAGTAATAACTTAAATAGAAAAATTGGAAAAGCAAAATGGACAGCTGAAAAAATCCTGAGCATGCTAAGGGTCCCTCAAATGTAATTGTTAAATGAAAAGAAAATCAGCAAAAAAAAGTATAACAGTCACACAATCACAAATATGGACACATATTGAAACACACATGCACAGAGAGACACACACAGGACCAAATTCAGTCAACCAGTCTAAATATATTGAATTAAAATCATACAATAAGATGCTCCCATAAAAACTCTCTCTCGCCCTCCCTTTCTCTCTCTCTCTGTCTCACACACACACACACACACACACACACAGCAGCAGCAGCAGCAGAAAGTGAACAGGGGCTGTTAACAGCATGTTTCTAGGTCAGTCAAACAGCTGTGACCTTCTCAATTTGAATCCACCAATCAGAGAGGCTGTGTGCTTTTTCCCGCCAAAACTGGTGCACCAAGTGCAGGCTTTTACACATGCAGCACAGAGAGAGAGAGGATTTTTGCAGTCTATTTCTCATAGTGAGAATTCCCCTCAAACAAACAGCCATAAATTTCTAACCGTAGGGGCTAAAACAGTCATTCTTAGACCATTTTATTCAGAAGACATAGGGGAATCTTGAAATGCTGACCATTTAAAATAAAAATATGAAATATTAGAGATATATGACATAGATGATTGGTGGGCTTAGAAGCCACGAAGGTCCCAATATGCAAATTTGAATGTGCCAGGACTCAGATATGATTGGCTGGCTGAGAAGCCATGAAGGTCCCAATATGCAAATTTGAATGTGCCAGGACTCAGATATGATTGGCTGGCTGGGAAGCCATGAAGGTCCCAATATGCAAATTTGAATGTGCCAGGACTCAGATATGATTGGCTGGCTGGGAAGCCATGAAGGTCCCAATATGCAAATTTGAATGTGCCAGGACTCAGATATGATTGGCTGGCTGGGAAGCCATGAATGCCCCAATATGCAAATTTAAATGTGCCAGGACTCAGATATGATTGGCTGGCTGGGAAGCCGTCCAGGTCCTGATATGTAAATTTGAATATTAGGACTGACTCCCTGGGGACCTGGCAGAAATATATAGAAATACAATGATTACCCAGAAATACTGCATTTAGTAGAAATACTATGTTTTAGCACAAATACTATAAAATGGCAGAAATACTATAATTAAGCAGAAATATTATATTAAGTACAAATCCTATAAAATAGCAGAAATAGTATGATTTAGCACAAATGCTGTATTTAGCACAAATCTTATAAAATAGCAGAAATAGTATGATTTAGCAGAAATGCTGTATTTAGCACAAATACTGAAAAGCAGCACAAATGCTATGACTTAGCACAATAGTAATAACTTAAATAGAAAAATTGGAAAAGCAAAATGGACAGCTGCAAAAAGTCCCACAAGCACAGAGAGACACACACAGGATCAAATTCAGTCAACCAGTCTAAATATATTGAATTTAAATCATACAATAAGATGCTCCCATAAAAACTCTCTCTCGCCCTCTTTCTCTCTCTCTGTCTCTCTCTCCCACACACACACACACACACAGGGAGAGAAAATCAAGTTTCTAGGTCAGTCAAGCAGCCTGGGAGCTGCTAAATTTGAATCCACCAATCAGAGAGGCTGTGTACTTTTTCCCGCCAAAACAGGTGCAGCCGTTTTTACACACACAGAGCACAGAGACAGGATTTCTGCAGTGAATTTCTCATAGTGAGGATTCCTCTCAAACAAATGGCCATAATTTCCTAACCGTAGGGGCTAGAATGGTCATTCTTACACCGTTTTGTTCAGAAGAGATGGGGGAATCTTAAAGTGTTGACAATTTATCATTAAAATATGAATTATTGAAGATATTTGACTTCTAATGCACCATAACTGAGTAGAGGCAAGTGAAATCTGCCTTGACTTGCCCTCAAACAACGCTTTCTAACTCTAAATCTATTTGGAGTATAGATATCATTCTTTCACCGTAAGAGACAGCAGGCTTTGGTGAACAGTCATGGAAATTTTCAGGTCTCTGTGGAAATCCAACAAAAAGTTATGACTCCTCCGGAGTGAGAGGAGTAGGAATATTTTACTGCTATTATTTGCTGCTATTTTTATAATCATCATTACCATTTCATGTTAATAGTGATGTTGCATTCAGGGGCATTCAGATGTTCAAATATATGGGTATTATATTAGTCTTTATTACAGGTCCAAGAAGAACCACTTTAAACGGTTGAGTTGAATCTATAATTTTAAATGTTTTTAATGCTTCTATGATCTCAGTGTTTCTGTGTAGAGGGCAGAGACAGGAAGTTATAGGCTTTTGAAGTTGCAGGCTTTTGCAGAAGTGAAACTGAAAGCAAAGAGAGCATTTAAGGGCGAGACACACATACAGACACATATAGTACGAGAGGTCATGACACGTACGCAGTACACAGCATGCACGCGCCCCCGCACGTGCACACACACACAGATAGACTCAGTTAGTAGGTAAGAGTTTATAACTGCAAAGTTGTGCCTGTATGAGTGACATTTTGTGCAGAACATGGACTTGATGTTCCAGGAAGATAAGCCTGGGCAGGATGGAGACAGGAAGCACCTGCCGTCGACGCGAAGACGATGTTGTTTTAGACTATGTTAAGAGTCATTGTGGTTTTGGAGTGACGTATGCTTTGTTTAAGTCTGCCTGGTAACAGGAAGACTGCAAACCCTATAAAGCCTTTGTCTAATGATTGTAAGTTCAGTTCGACGCTGAAATCTGCACAGCGGTCGGACTCACACATGTGTTTATTAAAATGCTGTCTAATTGCACACCGGACCGGATCTGTGGTTATTTTTGGATTCCTCTCTCAACATTGAACCTTAACACCAAACATTCTTAAACATTACAGAAATACTATGATTTAGAGAAACAGTACAACATAGCAGAAATGCTGTAATTTGACAGAAATACTATATTGGCAGAAATACTATATTTAGCACAAATCTTATAAAATAGCAGAAATGCTGTATTTAGCACAAATACTGAAAAGCAGCAGAAATGCTATGACTTAGCACAATAGTAATAACTTAAATAGAAAAATTGGAAAAGCAAAATGGACAGCTGAAAAAATCCTGAACATGCTAAGTGTCCCTCAAATGTAATTGTTAAATGAAAAGAAAATCAGCAAAAAAAAAGTATAACAGTCATACAACCACAAATATGTACACATATGGTAACACACATGCACAGACAGACACACACAGGATCAAATTCAGTCAACCAGTCTAAATATATTGAATTTGAATCTTACAATGAGATCATCCCATAAAGAGGCTTTCTCTCTCTCTCTCTCTCTCTCTCTCTCTCTCGCTCCCTCTCTCTGTCACACACACACACACACACACACACACACAAGATCCAATTCAGTCAACCAGTCTAAGTATATTGAATTTGAATCTTACAATGAGATCATCCCATAAAGAGGCTTTCTCTCTCTCTCTCTTTCTCTCTCTCCCTCTCTCTCTCTGTCACACACACACACACACACACACACACACACACACACACACAAGATCCAATTCAGTCAACCAGTCTAAATATATTGAATTTAAATCTTATAATGAGATCATCCCATAAAAAGGCTTTCTCTCTCTCTCTCTCTGTCACACACACACACACACACACATACACACACACACACACACAAGATCCAATTCAGTCAACCAGTCTAAATATATTGAATTTGAATCTTACAATGAGATCATCCCATAAAGAGGCTTTCTCTCTCTCTCTCTCTCTCCCTCTCTCTCTCTGTCACACACACACACACAAACACACACACACACACACAACACACACACACACACAGGGAGAGAGAAGTAAGTTTCTAGCTCAGTCAAGCAGCCTGGGAGCTGCTGAATTTGAATCCACCAATCAGAGAGCCTGTGCACTTTTTCCCGCCAAAACAGGTGCAGCCGTTTTTACACACACAGAGCACAGAGACAGGATTTCTGCAGTGAATTTCTCATAGTGAGGATTCCTCTCAAACAAATGGCCATAATTTCCTAACCGTAGGGGCTAGAACGGTCATTCTTACACCGTTTTGTTCAGAAGAGATGGGGGAATCTTACAGTGTTGAGAATTTATCATTAAAATATGAATTTTTAAAGATATTTGACTTCTAATGCACCATAACTGAGTATAGGCAAGCGAAAACTGCCTTGGCTTGCCCTCAAACAACGCTTTCTAACTCTAAATCTCTTTGGAGTATTGATATAATTCTTTCACCGTAAGAGACAGCAGGCTTTGGTGAACAATCATGGAAATTTTCAGGTCTCTGTGGAAATCCATCAAAAAGATATGACGAGAGAAAAAAGTGCCTCATTTCCAGAGTTTGAAATCTGAAGAAATCTGAGCGAGGGACAAATTTCCTGCCCTCAAACAAACCCAATTCATGGCCAAATGGTAATAGATGAGAAAGAAATTCTTGAATTGTGAGCGTCAGGAGTGTCTGAAGATATATTGGCACAAGCCTCATGTCTTAACTTCGCTTCGTTAAGGAGATATGACGATTCGAAAATGCCTCTCATTAGAGAAATCCAGCGGTGATTTTGAACAAACTCTCCATTGACTTTCTATGGAGAGTTTTCAGACTTTGTGTTGGTCTGAGGAGATTTGCCAAAATTCTATAAATCCCACAACAATGATAGTGACATTTTCTGAAAGCCAGCAAAAATACCTACGTTTTGATGTATAATTTGTGGGAGTTAAGTGAAAATTGAGCAAGTAGCAAGAAGTTGTTCGAACATGAAGAGAAGACTGCGAAACTTACAGTGGCACACTGGAAGCCAAGTGCATAGCAACCATAACAACGCATGTATTTTGTGAAAAATCAAAAAGATGAAACTCAAAACTTAAAGAGGGATAAGATGAAAACGGTAACAGATATGAAAAAGCTGAATCATTCATGAATAGCCCAATAATTTGTGAACATTTTAAAATTTGAATGGTTGTTCTAGGCGAAAGTATGACAAAGTAGTTAAGTTTCAAAATCAAGCAAGTTTTAGCAGAATTGCAGAAGTTTCCCATTCATTTCAATGGGACAAATTAAAGGAAAAAAGCTTAATATTTTAAAAAGTATAACAGTTAAAAATACCAAAAGTCATAGCAGTCGTTAGCAGAAAAAGCTGAATAGTTTAAAATTTGAACGGTGAAAATCGGCTGAAAATTGTTAAAGTAGTTAAAGTCCAAAAAACGTACGGAAGCAACTAGAATAATAACTAGAAAAATTTGCATTTCCTGCGAAAATGCAGTGTGGATGCTGTAATGCTGAAGCTGTCTGCTAAAACTAGCAGAAAAAGCTGAAAAGTTGCAGAATTTGTAAAAACTTTGCAGAAGCAAAGGAACTTTGCTAAAATGTAGTAACTTAGCAGAACTGCAATATCTTAGAGGAAATATAATACTTGGCAGAAATACAATAGCATAGCAGAACTTAGCAGAAATATTGTAA
This sequence comes from Oreochromis niloticus, assembly GCF_001858045.2. Classification (NCBI taxonomy): domain Eukaryota; kingdom Metazoa; phylum Chordata; class Actinopteri; order Cichliformes; family Cichlidae; genus Oreochromis; species Oreochromis niloticus. The sequence goes on from NC_031977.2 coordinate 38,583,402, forward strand.
CTTACCAGAAACACGATAACTTCTCAAAAATACAAGAATTTAGGAGAAATAGTATAACAGAAAGAATATATTTAGCCAAACATTCTTAAACATTACAGAAATACTATGATTTAGAAAAACAGTACAACATAGCAGAAATGCTGCGATTTACCAGAGACACTGTAATTTACTATTAATATTGAAATTTTTTAAAAAAATACTATGTTTTAGCACAAATACTGTAATTTGACAGAAATACTATCATTCGGCAGAAATACTGTGTTTCAGCAGAAATACTCTGGTTTAGCACAAATATTATAACATAGCAGTAATACAATTATATAGCAGAAATGCTATATTTAGAAAGAAAAATATAATATAGTAGAAATACTATGATTTAGCAGAAATACTGTAATCAGCACATATACTGTAACATGACAGAAATTCCTCCACTTAGTAGTAATACTGTAACATAAAACAAATGTTATGATTTGGCACAAAAACCATAATTTGGCAAAATACTATGATTTAGCAGAAATACTATGATTGAGCAGAAGTACTAAGATGTAGTAAAAGTACTTTGATTTAACAGAAATGCAATTATGGAGGAGTAATACTTTAAAATGGGAGAAATATTGATACACACACACATACACAGAGCCTAAAGTGAACAGTATTTGTGCCATGGAGTGTTAACAAGAATCTGAGGTCCATATTAGAAAAGCTGCTAAAATCATAAAAGTTTGCAGAATTGTAATAAATGATGAATATGAATTAGTGGTCTGTGATAGTGTATTAATTTGTAGGGAAAAAAAACATGTTGCCCAAGGTGTAATTGAACCCACGACCTTTGGGTTGCAGACCTGTGTCATCACCAACTGCGCCACTGGGAAAGAGAGCGAGCGCCTGGAAAACAGGGTGATGAGCAGTCAGAATTAGATTGCGGTGAGAGGCGAAAAACGCTGTTTTTTGGAGTTACAAAACGTCGTGTAACTCAAAAACTAGGTGGACTAGAAGCATAATTCTTATACTGGGTGAATCAGCGGACTTTGGTGTACTTTGACTGTGATTTGCATTGCTCTTTGTACATCTGTCGCTGAGATATGACGAGAGAAGAAAGGGCAGACCTCAGATATGATTGGCTGGCTGGGAAGCCGTGCAGGCCCTGATATGTAAATTTTATATGTATGAGTCCTCACAGAGGATTAGCTGCCTGGGGACCTGGCAGAAATATATACAAATAGTATGATTAAGCATAAATACTACATTTAGTAGAAATACTATGTTTTAGCACAAATACTATAAAATGGCAGAAATACTATAATTAAGCAGAAATACTATATTTGGCAGAAACACTATATTTAGTACAAATCTTATGAAATAGCAGAAATAGTATGATTTAGCAGAAATGCTGTATTTGGCACAAATCTCATAAAATAGCAGAAATAGTATGATTTAGCAGAAATGCTGTATTTGGCACAAATCTCATAAAATAGCAGAAATAGTATGATTTAGCAGAAATGCTGTATTTAGCACAAATACTGAAAAGCAGCAAAAATGCTATGACTTAGCACAACACTAATAACTTATAGAAAAATTGGAAAAGCAAAATGGACAGCTGGAAAAATCCTGAACATGCTAAGGGTCCCTCAAATCTAATTGTTAATTGAAAAAAAAAAACAAATCAGCAAAAAAAGTATAACAGTCACACAATCACAAATATGGGCACATATGGAAACACACATGCACAGAGAGACACACACAGGACCAAATTCAGTCAACCAGTCTAAATATATTGAATTTACGTGATATAATAAGATGCTCCCATCAAAAGGCTCTCTCTCGCTCTCTCTCTCTCTCTCTCACACACACACACACACACACACACACACACACACACACACACACAGAGCCTAAAGGGAACAGTATTTGTGCCATGGAGTGTTAACAAGAATCTGAGGTCCATATTACAAAAGCTGCTAAAATCATAAAAGTTTGCAGAATTATAATAAATGATGAATATGAATTAGTGGTCTGTGATAGTGTATTAATTTGTAGGGAAAAAACACATGTTGCCCAAGGTGTAATTGAACCCACGACCTTTGGGTTGCAGACCTGTGTCATTACCAACTGCGCCACTGGGAAAGAGAGCGCGCGCCTGGAAAACAGGGTGATGAGCAGTCAGAATCAGATTACGGTGAGAGGCGAAAAACGCCGTTTTTTGCAGTTAGAAAACGTCGTGTAACTCAAAAACTAGGTGGACTAGAAGCATAATTCTTGTACTGGGTGAATCAGCAGACTTTGGTGTACTTTGACTGCGATTTTCATTGCTCTTTGTACATCCGTCGCTGAGATATGACGAGAGAAGAAAGGGCAGACCCCAGATATGATTGGCTGGCTGGGAAGCCGTGCAGGCCCTGATATGTATTTGTATGTATCAGTCCTCACAGAGGATTAGCTGCCTGGGGACCTGGCAGAAATATATAGAAATAGTATGATTAAGCATAAATACTACATTTTTTAGAAAAACTATATTAAGCACAAATCCTATAAAAAGCAGAAATACTATATTAAGCAATATAAATATCCTCCAAAAATCCTATAAAAAGCAGTAAAACTGTACTATGATTTGGTAGAAAAACCCTAATTAATCAAAAATACTAAATTTGGCAGAAATAGCAGAAACACTATATTTAGCACAAATCTCATAAAATAGCAGACATAGTATGATTTTGCAGAAATGCTGTATTTAGCACAAATCTTATGAAATAGCAGAAATGCTGAAAAGCAGCAGATATGCTATGACTTAGCACAATAGTAATAACTTAAATAGAAAAATTGGAAAAGCAAAATGGACAGCTGAAAAAATGCTGAACATGCTAAGGGTCCCTCAAATGTAATTGTTAAATGAAAAAAATCAGCAAAAAAAGTATAACAGTGACACAATCACAAATATGGACACATATGGAAACACACATGCACAGAGAGACACACACAGGATCAAATTCAGTCAACCAGTCTAAATATATTGAATTTAAATCATATAATAAGATGCTCCCATAAAAACTCTCTCTCGCCCTCTCTTTCTCTCTCTCTCTGTCACACACACACACACACACACACACACACACACACACACACGGAGAGAAAATCAAGTTTCTAGGTCAGTCAAGCAGCCTGGGAGCTGCTAAATTTGAATCCACCAATCAGAGAGGCTGTATACTTTTTCCCGCCAAAACAGGTGCACCAGCTTACACACACACCACAGAGAGAGACAGGATTTGTGCTGTCTATTTTTCATAGTGAGGACTCCCCTCAAACAAATGGCTATAATTTCCTAACCGTAGGGGCTAGAACGGTCATTCTTACACCGTTTTGTTCAGAAGAGATGGGGGAATCTTCAAGTGTTGACAATTTATCATTAAAATATGAATTATTAAAGATATTTGACTTCTAATGCACCATAACTGAGTAGAGGCAAGCGAAAACTGCCTTGACTTGCCCTCAAACAATGCTTTGTAACTCTAAATCTATTTGGAGTATCGATATCATTCTTTCACCGTAAGAGACAGCAGACTTTGGTGAACAGTCATGGAAATTTTCAGGTCTGTGTGGAAATCCATCAAAAAGATATGACGAGAGAAAAAAGTGCCTCATTTCCAGAGTTTGAAATCTGAAGAAATCTGAGCGAGGGACAAATTTCCTACCCTCAAACAAACCCAATTCATGGCCAAATGGTAATAGGTGAGAAAGAAATTCTTGAATTGTGAGCGTCAGGAGTGTCTGAAGATATATTGGCACAAGCCTCATGTCCTAACTTCGCTTCGTTAAGGAGATATGACGATTTGAAAATGCCTCTCATTAGAGAAATCCAGCGGTGATTTTGAACAACCTCTCCATTGACTTTCTATGGAGAGTTTCCAGACTTTGTGTTGGTCTGAGGAGATTTGCCAAAATTCTATAAAACCCACAACAATGATAGTGACATTTTCTGAAAGCCAGCAAAAATACCTACGTTTTGATGTATAATTTGTGGGGGTTGAGTGGAAATTGAGCGAGTAGCAAGAAGTTGTTCGGACATGAAGTGAAAATTGCAAAAGGTACAGTGGCTCACTTAGAACCAACTGCATAGCAACCATAACAACGCATGTATTTTGTGAAAAATCACAAAAATGAAACTCAAAACTTAAAGAGGGACAATATGAAAATGGTAACAGATATTAAAAAGCTGAATCATTCATGAATAGCCCAATAATTTGTGAACATTTCAAAGTTTGAATGGTTGTTCTAGGTGAAAGTAGGACAAAGTAGTTAAGTTTCAAAAACAAGCAAGTTTTAGCAGAATTTTGGAAGTTTTCCATTCATTTCAATGGGACAAAAAAAAGCATAAAAAGCATAATATTTTAAAAAGTATAAGAGCAAAAAATACCATAAGTCATTGCGCACATTAGCAGAAATAGCAGAATAGTTTAAAATTTGAACGGTGAAAATCGGCTGAAAATTGTGGAAGTAGTTAAGTGCCAAAAAAAGTACAAAAAGTGGCAACTAGAATAATAAAGTAGGATAATAATAAAGAATAAAGAGAAACAGGAACTCAATAGTGTGGATGCATAAAGCATCCACACAATAATAAAGAATAAAGAGAAACAGGAAAACAATAGTGTGGATGCCTTAAAGCATCCACACAATAATAATAAAGATTAGAAGAACAATACTGTGAATGCTTTTACAAGCATTCACACTAACTAGAAAGTGCATTTTCTGAAGAAACTGCAGTGTGAATGCTTGAATCTGAATGTATGCACTGAAATGAATTAATTGCTGAATTATAAGTTAAAAATGTTGAATGAGATGAAAAATACAGAAATTTGCACCTGAAAACAAAAGTGCTGAACTGCTAAAAGCTGACAAGCACAGAGAAGAAGTTGGAAAATGGCTGAAAATGTTTTAAATGTAAATTAGAAAAACCTAAGTAATGAGAAAAGAAAATTTAGAGTCAGAAAACATCTGAATGAATATTAAAAGTTCATATTCTTTGAATCACTGAATGACTAAAATGTGATCCCTCCACTTGGATCCACACAGTTTAAAAAGTTTAAATGTCTGAGCTTTGAAAGACACGGTGTTGGAAAGAGAACAACGATGGCGACGTTTTGAGGGTAAAATGATGTCTGTAGAGCAAACACTGTGGACACAGCAGCAGTTGAAATAGAAGTGTTTAAGATGAATCTTGGCAGAGTGAGAGACAGAGCTCGTTAGGCAGGCAGGTGTGAGCCTGGTTGCTATAGTGACTGCACCCAATGGCTCAGTACACACGCTCACAGACATGCACCTCACTTTTGCTGCTTAAAATGAACAGAAAAGTCAGGCCGAAACAAATCGCTCCCAAATGAAAAGTACAGGTCCTATTGACGAAATTCTTTCACCGTGAGCGGCAGCAATGTCCAGTCTACCTAATTCTCAGTTTTCATGCCTGTGGAGTTTATTATATGGACGTGGTGACAGTGTAAAAACACCATGCTCTTCTGATTTTCAAACGAACCTTCTGAGCCATTTTAACATTAGAGTCTATGGAGGAGTTGGAGGGAGGAGGCTGTGCTTTGGTGACATTTATGAAAGAACCATAACACCTAGTACAATAGTAAACACATTGGATGAAAGAGGACAGCGATGGCTACGTTTTGAGGGTAAAATCATACCTGTAGAGCAAACGCTGCGGACACAGCAGCAGTTTTAAAAAATATTTTAAGATTAATTTTTTTGCTCCTCTCACTCTAGCAGTTGAGCTGTCTCACTCTAGCCCCAACATTCCGTCCCATACACACCCATTATAAACTCTGAAACGGCTGAAAAAACATCATGAAACTTAAACTGGAACTGAAGAAAAAGTATAATAGATATTGAAAAGATAAATACAAGTTGAATAGTTGAATGTCTTGTCTTCATTTTAAAGTTTGAATGGTGACTCTACGCCAATGTATGTGGAAGTAGATACAGTTTAAAGAGGAGTAAGTTGAAGGAGAATTTGAAGGGTCTCCCCATTGAAATACATGGGAAATTTTTGTTGAAAAAAGTTGAATAATTTTAAAAATATAAATGTTATAAATGAGAAAAATAGAAGCAGTCATGTCCAAAAGAAGAGGAATCTAACGGTGTTTGAATGGTTTTTCTAAGTTGAACGGTTTTGAAGGAGATAGCGTACAAAAAACTTACGGAATATATAAAAATAATAATAAAATAGAAGAACTAGAAAATGCATTTTCTGAAGAAACTGCAGTGTGAATGCTTGAATCTGAATGTATGCACTGAAATGAATTAATTGCTGAATTATAAGTTAAAAATGTTGAATGAGCTGGAAAATACAGAGTTTTTAACCTGAAAGCAAAAGTGCAGAACTTTTATAAGCTGATGTTCACACAGAAGAAGTTGGAAAATAGCTGAAAAGTTTTTAAATTAAAATTAGAAAAACCTAAGAAATGAGAAAAGAAAATTTAGAGTCAGAAAACATCTGAATGAATATTAAAAGTTCATATTCTTTGAATCACTGAATGACTAAAATGTGATCCCTCCACTTGGATCCACACAGTTTAAAAACTTTACATATCTGAGCTTTGAAAGACACGCTGTTGGAAAGAGAAGAACGATGGCTTCGTTTTGAGGGTAAAATGATGGCTGTAGAGCAAACACTGTGGACACAGCAGCTGTTGAAAGAGAAGTGTTCAAGATGAATCTTGGCAGAGTGAGAGAGAGCTCGTTAGGCAGGCAGGTGTGAGCCTGGTTGCTATAGTGACTGAGCCAGGGGCTCCATACACACGCACACAGACATGCACCTCACTTTTGCTGCTTAAAATGAACAGAAAAGTCAGGCCGAAACAAATCCTTCCCAAATGAAAAGTACATGTCGTATTGACAAAATTCTTTCACCGTGAGCGACAGCAATGTCTAGTCTACCTAATTCTCAGTTTTCATGCCTGTGGAGTTTATTATATGGATGTGGTGACAGTGTAAAGACAGCCTGCTCTTCTGATTTTCAAAGGAACTTTCTGAGCCACTTTAACATTGGAGTCTATGGAGGAGTTGGAGGGAGGAGGCTGTGCTTTGGTGACATTTATGAAAGAACCATAACACCTAGTACAATAGTAAACACATTGGATGAAAGAGGACAGCGATGGCTACGTTTTGAGGGTAAAATCATACCTGTAGATCAAACGCTGTGGACACAGCAGCAGTTTTAAAAAAGATTTTAAGATTAATTTTTTCGCTCCTCTCACTCTAGCAGTTGAGCTTTCTCACTCTAGCCCCAACATTCCGTCCCATACACACCCATTATAAACTCTGAAACGGCTGAAAAAACATCATGAAACTTAAACTGGAACTGAAGAAAAAGTATAACAGATATTGAAAAGATAAATACAAGTTGAATAGTTGAATGTCTTGTCTTCGTTTTAAAGTTTGAATGGTGGCTCTATGTCAACGTATGTTGAAGTAGATACAGTTTAAAGAGGAGTGAGTTGAATGAGGATTTGAAGGGTCTCCCCATTGAAATACATGGGAAATTTTTGTTGAAAAAAGTTGAATAAAATTAAAAATATAAATGTTATAAATGAGAAAAATAGAAGCAGTCATGTCCTAAAGAAGTGGAATCTAACGGTGTTTGAATGGTTTTTCTAAGTTGAACGGTTTTGAAGGAGATAGACTACAAAAAACGTACGGAATATATAATAAAATATAATAATAATAATAACTAGAAAGTGCATTTTCTGAAGAAACTGCAGTGTGAATGCTTGAATCTGAATGTATGCACTGAAATGAATTAATTGCTGAATTTAAGTTAGAAATTTTGAATGAGATGAAAAATACAGAAATTTGCACCTGAAAACAAAAGTGCTGAACTGCTAAAAGCTGAAATCCACACAGAAGAAGCTGGAAAAGAGCTGAAAATGTTTTAAATGTAAATTAGAAAAACCTAAGTAATGAGAACAGAAAATTTAGAGTCAGAAAACATCTGAATGAATATTAAAAGTTCATATTCTTTGAATCACTGAATGACTGAAATGTGATCCGTCCACTTGGATCCACAGAGTTTAAAAAGTTTATATTTCTGAGCTTTGAAAGACATGCTGTTGGAAAGAGAACATCGATGGCGACGTTTTGAGGGTAAAATGATGGCTGTAGGGCAAACACTGTGGACACAGCAGCAGTTGAAAGAGAAGTGTTTAAAATGAATCTTGGCACAGTGAGAGACAGAGCTCGTTAAGCAGGCAGGTGTGAGCCTGGTTGCTATAGTGACTGCACCCAATGGCCCCATACACACGCAGACATGCACCTCACTTTTGCTGCTTAAAATGAACAGAAAAGTCAGGCCGAAACAAATCGCTCCCAAATGAAAAGTATAGGTCGTATTGACAAAATTCTTTCACCGTGAGCGGCAGCAATGTCTAGTCTACCTAATTCTCAGTTTTCATGCCTGTGGAGTTTATTATATGGACGTGGTGACAGTGTAAAGACAGCCTGCTCTTCTGATTTTCAAACGAACTTTCTGAGCCATTTTAACATTGGAGTCTATGGAGGAGTTGGAGGGAGGAGGCTGTGCTTTGGTGACATTTATGAAAGAACCATAACACCTAGCACAATAGTAAACACATTGGATGAAAGAGGACAGCGATGGCTACGTTTTGAGGGTAAAATCATACCTGTAGACGAAACGCTGCGGACACAGCAGCAGTTTTAAAAAAGATTTTAAGATTAATTTTTTCGCTCCTCTCACTCTAGCAGTTGAGCTGTCTCACTCTAGCCCCAACATTCCGTCCCATACACACCCATTATAAACTCTGAAACGGCTGAAAAAACATCATGAAACTTAAACTGGAACTGAAGAAAAAGTATAACGGATATTGAAAAGATAAATACAAGTTGAATAGTTGAATGTCTTGTCTTCGTTTTAAAGTTTGAATGGTGGCTCTATGTCAACGTATGTTGAAGTAGATACAGTTTGAAAATGAGTAAGCTGAATGAGGATTTGAAGGGTCTCCCCATTGAAATACATGGGAAATTTTTGTTGAAAAAAGTTGAATAATTTTAAAAATATAAATGTTATAAATGAGAAAAATACAAGCACACTTGTCCAAAAGAAGAGGAATCTAATGGTGTTTGAATGGTTTTTCTAAGTTGAACGGTTTTGAAGGAGATAGATGCACAAAAACGTACGGAATATATAATAATAATAATAATAATAAAGATTACAACAACAATACTGTGAATGCTTTTACAAGCATTCACACTAATAATAAAGATTAGAAGAACAATACTGTGAATGCTTTTACAAGCATTCACACTAATAAAGATTAGAAGAACAATACCGTGAATGCTTTTACAAGCATTCACACTAATAATAACTAGAAAGTGCATTTTCTGAAGAAACTGCAGTGTGAATGCTTGAATCTGAATGTATGCACTGAAATGAATTAATTGCTGAATTTTAAGTTAAAAATGTTGAATGAGATGAAAAATACAGAAATTTGAACCTGAAAACAAAAAAGCTGAACTGCTAAAAGCTGACAACCACAGAGAAGAAGTTGGAAAAGAGCTGAAAATGTTTTAAATGTAAATTAGAAAAACATAAGAAATGACAAAAGACTATTTAGAGTCAGAAAACATCTGAATGAATATTAAAAGTTCATATTCTTTGAATCACTGAATGACTAAAATGTGATCCCTCCACTTGGATCCACACAGTTTAAAAAGTTTAAATGTCTGAGCTTTGAAAGACACGGTGTTGGAAAGAGAACAACGATGGCGACGTTTTGAGGGTAAAATGATGTCTGTAGAGCAAACACTGTGGACACAGCAGCAGTTGAAATAGAAGTGTTTAAGATGAATCTTGGCAGAGTGAGAGACAGAGCTCGTTAGGCAGGCAGGTGTGAGCCTGGTTGCTATAGTGACTGCACCCAATGGCTCAGTACACACGCTCACAGACATGCACCTCACTTTTGCTGCTTAAAATGAACAGAAAAGTCAGGCCGAAACAAATCGCTCCCAAATGAAAAGTACAGGTCCTATTGACGAAATTCTTTCACCGTGAGCGGCAGCAATGTCCAGTCTACCTAATTCTCAGTTTTCATGCCTGTGGAGTTTATTATATGGACGTGGTGACAGTGTAAAAACACCATGCTCTTCTGATTTTCAAACGAACCTTCTGAGCCATTTTAACATTAGAGTCTATGGAGGAGTTGGAGGGAGGAGGCTGTGCTTTGGTGACATTTATGAAAGAACCATAACACCTAGTACAATAGTAAACACATTGGATGAAAGAGGACAGCGATGGCTACGTTTTGAGGGTAAAATCATACCTGTAGAGCAAACGCTGCGGACACAGCAGCAGTTTTAAAAAATATTTTAAGATTAATTTTTTTGCTCCTCTCACTCTAGCAGTTGAGCTGTCTCACTCTAGCCCCAACATTCCGTCCCATACACACCCATTATAAACTCTGAAACGGCTGAAAAAACATCATGAAACTTAAACTGGAACTGAAGAAAAAGTATAATAGATATTGAAAAGATAAATACAAGTTGAATAGTTGAATGTCTTGTCTTCATTTTAAAGTTTGAATGGTGACTCTACGCCAATGTATGTGGAAGTAGATACAGTTTAAAGAGGAGTAAGTTGAAGGAGAATTTGAAGGGTCTCCCCATTGAAATACATGGGAAATTTTTGTTGAAAAAAGTTGAATAATTTTAAAAATATAAATGTTATAAATGAGAAAAATAGAAGCAGTCATGTCCAAAAGAAGAGGAATCTAACGGTGTTTGAATGGTTTTTCTAAGTTGAACGGTTTTGAAGGAGATAGCGTACAAAAAACTTACGGAATATATAAAAATAATAATAAAATAGAAGAACTAGAAAATGCATTTTCTGAAGAAACTGCAGTGTGAATGCTTGAATCTGAATGTATGCACTGAAATGAATTAATTGCTGAATTATAAGTTAAAAATGTTGAATGAGCTGGAAAATACAGAGTTTTTAACCTGAAAGCAAAAGTGCAGAACTTTTATAAGCTGATGTTCACACAGAAGAAGTTGGAAAATAGCTGAAAAGTTTTTAAATTAAAATTAGAAAAACCTAAGAAATGAGAAAAGAAAATTTAGAGTCAGAAAACATCTGAATGAATATTAAAAGTTCATATTCTTTGAATCACTGAATGACTAAAATGTGATCCCTCCACTTGGATCCACACAGTTTAAAAACTTTACATATCTGAGCTTTGAAAGACACGCTGTTGGAAAGAGAAGAACGATGGCTTCGTTTTGAGGGTAAAATGATGGCTGTAGAGCAAACACTGTGGACACAGCAGCTGTTGAAAGAGAAGTGTTCAAGATGAATCTTGGCAGAGTGAGAGAGAGCTCGTTAGGCAGGCAGGTGTGAGCCTGGTTGCTATAGTGACTGAGCCAGGGGCTCCATACACACGCACACAGACATGCACCTCACTTTTGCTGCTTAAAATGAACAGAAAAGTCAGGCCGAAACAAATCCTTCCCAAATGAAAAGTACATGTCGTATTGACAAAATTCTTTCACCGTGAGCGACAGCAATGTCTAGTCTACCTAATTCTCAGTTTTCATGCCTGTGGAGTTTATTATATGGATGTGGTGACAGTGTAAAGACAGCCTGCTCTTCTGATTTTCAAAGGAACTTTCTGAGCCACTTTAACATTGGAGTCTATGGAGGAGTTGGAGGGAGGAGGCTGTGCTTTGGTGACATTTATGAAAGAACCATAACACCTAGTACAATAGTAAACACATTGGATGAAAGAGGACAGCGATGGCTACGTTTTGAGGGTAAAATCATACCTGTAGATCAAACGCTGTGGACACAGCAGCAGTTTTAAAAAAGATTTTAAGATTAATTTTTTCGCTCCTCTCACTCTAGCAGTTGAGCTTTCTCACTCTAGCCCCAACATTCCGTCCCATACACACCCATTATAAACTCTGAAACGGCTGAAAAAACATCATGAAACTTAAACTGGAACTGAAGAAAAAGTATAACAGATATTGAAAAGATAAATACAAGTTGAATAGTTGAATGTCTTGTCTTCGTTTTAAAGTTTGAATGGTGGCTCTATGTCAACGTATGTTGAAGTAGATACAGTTTAAAGAGGAGTGAGTTGAATGAGGATTTGAAGGGTCTCCCCATTGAAATACATGGGAAATTTTTGTTGAAAAAAGTTGAATAAAATTAAAAATATAAATGTTATAAATGAGAAAAATAGAAGCAGTCATGTCCTAAAGAAGTGGAATCTAACGGTGTTTGAATGGTTTTTCTAAGTTGAACGGTTTTGAAGGAGATAGACTACAAAAAACGTACGGAATATATAATAAAATATAATAATAATAATAATAATAAAGATTAGAAGAACAATACTGTGAATGCTTTTACAAGCATTCACACTAATAAAGATTAGAAGAACAATACCGTGAATGCTTTTACAAGCATTCACACTAATAATAACTAGAAAGTGCATTTTCTGAAGAAACTGCAGTGTGAATGCTTGAATCTGAATGTATGCACTGAAATGAATTAATTGCTGAATTTTAAGTTAAAAATGTTGAATGAGATGAAAAATACAGAAATTTGAACCTGAAAACAAAAAAGCTGAACTGCTAAAAGCTGACAACCACAGAGAAGAAGTTGGAAAAGAGCTGAAAATGTTTTAAATGTAAATTAGAAAAACATAAGAAATGACAAAAGACTATTTAGAGTCAGAAAACATCTGAATGAATATTAAAAGTTCATATTCTTTGAATCACTGAATGACTAAAATGTGATCCCTCCACTTGGATCCACACAGTTTAAAAACTTTACATATCTGAGCTTTCAAAGACACTCTGTTGGAAAGAGAACAACGATGGTGACGTTTTGAGGGTAAAATGATGGCTGTAGAGCAAACACTGTGGACACAGCAGCAGTTGAAAGAGAAGTGTTTAAGATGAATCTTGGCAGAGTGAGAGACAGAGCTCATTAGGCAGGCAGGTGTGAGCCTGGTTGCTATAGTGACTGCACCCACTGGCTCCATACACACGCGCACAGACATGCACCTCACTTTTGCTGCTTAAAATGAATAGAAAAGTCAGGTCGAAACAAATCGCTCCCAAATGAAAAGTACAGGTCCTATTGACAAAATTCTTTCACCGTGAGCGACAGCAATGTCCAGTCTACCTAATTCTCAGTTTTCATGCTTGTGGAGTTTATTATTTGGACGTGGTGACAGTGTAAAGACAGCCTGTACTTCTGGTTTTCAAACGAACCTTCTGAGCCATTTTAACATTAGAGTCTATGGAGGAGTTGGAGGGAGGAGGCTGTGCATGGGTGACATTTATGAAAGAACCATAACACCTAGTACAATAGTAAACACATTGGATGAAAGAGGACAGCGATGGCTACGTTTTGAGGGTAAAATCATACCTGTAGACCAAACACCGTGGACACAGCAGCAGTTTTAAAAAATATTTTAAGATTTATTTTTTTGCTCCTCTCACTCTGGCAATTGAGCTGTCTCACTCTAGCCCCAACATTCCGTCCCATACACACCCATTATAAACTCTGAAACGGCTGAAAAAACATCATGAAACTTAAACTGGAACTGAAGAAAAAGTATAATAGATATTGAAAAGATAAATACAAGTTGAATAGTTGAATGTCTTGTCTTCGTTTTAAAGTTTGAATGGTGGCTCTATGTCAATGTATGTGGAAGTAGATACAGTTTAAAGAGGAGTAAGTTGAATGAGGATTTGAAGGGTCTCCCCATTGAAATACATGGGAAATTTTTGTTGAAAAAAGTTGAATAAAATTAAAAATATAAATGTTAAAAATGAGAAAAATAGAAGCAGTCATGTCCAAAAGAAGAGGAATCTAACGGTGTTTGAATGGTTTTTCTAAGTTGAACGGTTTTGAAGGAGATACAGTACAAAAAACGTACGGAATATATAATAAAATATAATAATAACTAGAAAGTGCATTTTCTGAAGAAACTGCAGTGTGAATGCTTGAATCTCAATGTATGCACTGAAATGAATTAATTGCTGAATTTTTAGTTAAAAATTTTGAATGAGATGAAAAATACAGAAATTTGCACCTGAAAACAAAAGTGCTGAACTGCTAAAAGCTGACAACCACAGAGAAGAAGTTGGAAAATAGCTGAAAATGTTTTAAATGTAAATTAGAAAAACCTGAGTAATGAGAAAAGACTATTTAGAGGCAGAAAACATCTGAATGAATATTAAAAGTTCATATTCTTTGAATCACTGAATGACTAAAATATGATCCCTCCACTTGGATCCACACAGTTTTAAAGGTTTACATCTCTGAGCTTTGAAAGACACGCTGTTGGAAAGAGAAGAACAATGGCTTCGTTTTGAGGGTAAAATGATGGCTGTAGAGCAAACACTGTGGACACAGCAGCAGTTGAAAGAGAAGTGTTTAAGATGAATCTTGGCACAGTGAGAGAGAGAGCTCGTTAGGCAGGCAGGTGTGAGCCTGGTTGCTATAGTGACTGCACCCAGTGGCTCCATACACACGCACAGACATGCACCTCACTTTTGCTGCTTAAAATGAACAGAAAAGTCAGGCCCAAACAAATCCTTCCCAAATGAAAAGTACAGGTCGTATTGACAAAATTCTTTTACCGTGAGTGGCAGCAATGTCCAGTCTACCTAATTCTCAGTTTTCATGCCTGTGGAGTTTATTATATGGACGTGGTGACAGTGTAAAAACACCATGCTCTTCTGATTTTCAAACGAACCTTCTGAGCCATTTTAACATTAGAGTCTATGGAGGAGTTGGAGGGAGGAGGCTGTGCTTTGGTGACATTTATGAAAGAACCATAACACCTAGTACAATAGTAAACACATTGGATGAAAGAGGACAGCGATGGCTACGTTTTGAGGGTAAAATCATACCTGTAGAGCAAACACCATGGACACAGCAGCAGTTTTAAAAAATATTTTAAGATTAATTTTTTGCTCCTCTCACTCTAGCAGTTGAGCTGTCTCACTCTAGCCCCAACATTCCGTCCCATACACACCCATTATAAACTCTGAAATGGCTTAAAAAACATCATGAAACTTAAACTGGAACTGAAGAAAAAGTATAACAGATATTGAAAAGATAAATACAAGTTGAATAATTGAAAGTCTTGTCTTCGTTTTAAAGTTTGAATGGTGGTTCTATGTTAACGTATGTTGAAGTAGATACAGTTTGAAAATGAGTAAGTTGAATGAGGATTTGAAGGGTCTCCCCATTGAAATACATGGGAAATTTTTGTTGAAAAAAGTTGAATAAAATTAAAAATATAAATGTTAAAAATGAGAAAAATAGAAGCAGTCATGTCCAAAAGAAGAGGAATCTAACGGTGTTTGAATGGTTTTTCTAAGTTGAGCGGTTTTGAAGGAGATAGATGCCAAAAAACGTACGGAATATGATATAATAACTAGAAAGTGCATTTCCGGAGGAAACTGCAGTGTGAATGCTTGAATCTGAATATATGCACTGAAAAGAATTAATTGCTGAATTTTAAGTTAAAAATGTTGAATGAGATGAAAAATACAGAAATTTGCACCTGAAAACAAAAGTGCTGAACTGCTAAAAGCTGACAAGCACAGGGAAGAAGTTGGAAAAGAGCTGAAAATGTTTTAAATGTAAATTAGAAAAACCTAAGTAATGAGAAAAGAAAATTTAGAGTCAGAAAACATCTGAATGAATATTAAAAGTTCATATTCTTTGAATGACTGAATGACTAAAATGTGATCCCTCCACTTGGATCCACACAGTTTTAAAGCTTTACATCTCTGAGCTTTGAAAGACACAGTGTTGGAAGAGAAGAACGATGGCGACGTTTTGAGGGTAAAATGATGTCTGTAGAGCAAACACTGTGGACACAGCAGTAGTTGAAAGAGAAGTGTTTAAGATGAATCTTGGCACAGTGAGAGAGAGAGAGCTCATTAGGCAGGCAGGTGTGAGCCTGGTTGCTATAGTGACTGAGCCAGGGGCTCCATACACACGCACAGACATGCACCTCACTTTTGCTGCTTAAAATGAACAGAAAAGTCAGGCCCAAACAATCCTTCCCAAATGAAAAGTACAGGTCCTATTGACGAAATTCTTTCACCGTGAGCGGCAGCAATGTCCAGTCTACCTAATTCTCAGTTTTCATGCCTGTGGAGTTTATCATATGGACGTGGTGACAGTGTAAAAACACCATGCTCTTCTGATTTTCAAACGAACTTCTGAGCCATTTTAACATTAGAGTCTATGGAGGAGTTGGAGGGAGGAGGCTGTGCTTTGGTGACATTTATGAAAGAACCATAACACCTAGTACAATAGTAAACACATTGGATGAAAGAGGACAGCGATGGCTACGTTTTGAGCGTAAAATCATACCTGTAGACCAAACACCGTGGACACAGCAGCAGTTTTAAAAAATATTTTCAGATTAATTTTTTTGCTCCTCTCACTCTAGCAGTTGAGCTGTCTCACTCTAGCCCCAACATTCCGTCCCATACACACCCATTATAAACTCTGAAATGGGTGAAAAAACATCATGAAACTTAAACTGGAACTGAAGAAAAAGTATAACAGATATTGAAAAGATAAATACAAATTGAATAGTTGAATGTTTTGTCTTCGTTTTAAAGTTTGAATGGTGGCTCTATGTCAACGTATATGGAAGCAGATACAGTTTGAAAATGAGTAAGTTGAAGGAGAATTTGAAGGGTCTCCCCATTGAAATACATGGGAATTTTTGTTGAAAAAAGTTGAATAAAATTAAAAATATAAATGTTAAAAATGAGAAAATAGAAGCAGTCATGTCCAAAAGAAGAGGAATCTAACGGTGTTTGAATGGTTTTTCTAAGTTGAACGGTTTTGAAGGAGATAGACTACAAAAAACGTACGGAATATATAATAAAATATAATAATAATAATAATAATAAAGATTAGAAGAACAATACTGTGAATGCTTTTACAAGCATTCACACTAATAATAAAGATTAGAAGAACAATACTGTGAATGCTTTTACAAGCATTCACACTA